>NC_056743.1:1829752713-1829952713 GCF_019279795.1 Protopterus annectens | reverse complement strand
TATGTTATAGGAAACAGTATTAGCAACTATAATGCTACAAGAATAACTTTTACTTATGCAAACCGGTGAAGTAGTCTATTTTCTACTGGCTGTGGGTATGTGTTGCCTTGCCAAATCTGACATCTCTACATATAGCTCCTATAGGGCTGCCACCTTTCCAAATGGCCAAAGTGGGACCTGCTCCATATAAATTTCAGACGTACCACGTGAGAACATACCTATAGCCATGCATAATACAGAACTATACGTATTAGCACAAATAAAAGCTTAGTCTAGCAGCAGTCAAGTTGCTTATACTACTTCACATAGCATATAGAAGTGTCATATATACAATAACTGTTACATGCAACTATTAGAGAAACGTAGAATATAATATTGTCCTGTAATCAGGACATTTGCTATGTCTAGATTATTTTTGCATGACACATATGCCTAAGGAGGGACTGTCCCACGCAAAGTGGGACAGGTGTTAATCCTAAAGTCTCACTTCGGCCAATATAAAAGGTGGAAAACCTACAATAGGTATGAGGTAGTATGATCTGGCAGATGGATGTGGCTCCCAAAACACATTTACTTGTCTGCATTGCAGAGTATCGGTTCCCATGTATCAGCCAGATGGGAATGGATTGCATGAGGAACACGCATATAATATGATTAACTCACTGGACAGGCCACCGATTCCGTACAGTCGAATGCCATGCCGTCGCCTAATGATCAGCCATACCCGATACTGTAGTCATGTAGTCCAATGTAATAGGCATCACAAGGGATCGTGCCCACCCAGTGTGAGTGACAAATGCAAGCACCAATGTCGGTGCATGTGCAAATGAGGGAGCGAGGAGGTGTAAGCATGTTTGGCTACCAGTATGTGAGTATTGCACTGTTAAAGAAATGTGGAGTCTAAACAAGTGTAAGAAGCTGTAACCAGAGGTCAGCAGTGCTTAACACTGTGCAAACCCACACACAACCGCTCCCAACTGCTGTAATGTGTCTTACTCACTCTGTATCCAATGTGCTTGTTCTGGCCACAAACAAATAACCGTCCTTTGCAAGTGTTGGTAGCAACACCCTGCGCACACAGCTAATGTGAATTACCAATACACCATGGCAAATATACAGACAATAGACAATACCACACACATACCATAGAGCACAGTCATCCAACAGTATAGCAATGTACCGGCAAATATGTCTGGACCACTGGTGTTTGCAGACCTGGCCATCTTGTGTTTACGTGTGTGAGCAGGCCCAGTATGACAGTTCCGCATGTTGTCAACTGACATTGCCGTCATACCTTCATGTGTTTGAGCATCCCCAGTATGGTCAACTGTATCGCATGTGTTACATGTCCAGGTAGTCAGTACTTTGGTGCCGACCTCTGCATTGTACACTGACAGGTGGTATGCTGTGTCTGTATCCATCGGTCATGTGACATTAACTGTTGCTACATTTCTGCACAGCGTGGGGGGACATTCGACTGTATCCACATTCCTACACAGCACCAGGGGGGGCGCACCTGACTGTTACATGTGTACGTTGGAAGGGGGGTACAGCTGACACTTGTACACTCTTGCTACTACTGTACTGGTATGTCAGGTACTCCATTTGAGTGTGTAGACCTACCTATTGTGCTGGCTAGAGGCATACCAGTGTACTTCAGATCTTAGCTTTAATTACCAACATATTAGTTTCAGACGTCCTAGCCTTCACAACCTACATCCAACTGCCTGGCCTGCTGTAGTCTGTCTGTGTGTGTCTGTGGGAGGGGGTCATCCATTATGCATATTCAGAGGCCATAGTACAGCATTTGTCTGTGTTGGTCTACACCTGTCCAGCTGGTTGAGACTTGTGTGGGCTGTATGGACACACATGATGCTCAGCCCCTTACCCGCAGTGAGTTATGACACCTTGTGTACTACTAGCTACTATGGTGACCACGGTATGTGCTACAGATGTCAAGGTGCTACTATGGATGTCTATTGTCCTCTGCCTTAACATTCAGCCACCAAATTCCCTTGCATGCTTACATCCATACCATAGCTACAGGTAACAACACATTCTAATATAACTGCCAATTGGTAGGTTGATTGACTTAGCTTGAGGGTGTGCCAGACCTGAGGATGGTGCTGTAGGGCTGCCTATGTCAGATGCACACAGTGCACTTCCAATACATGGCTGAGCACAGGTAGTGTCATGTTTGGCATCCCTTTTACTGTCTATGCGAGTCAGAGAGGGTGACATTCCCTGGGTACCTACTGTGTCACTGTATATGCTATGCGTTGCCTCTTTGCCAAGGCCAGGTCATACTGGGCATGCCTCTTCCCGCCTACTGGGTCCGGCTCAGGTAGTTCCTCCTCCGAGTCACTCTGTGTCTGTACAGGCCTTGGCATTGGTGGGGGGCTGTGTGGCCCTGTCCCATGCTGTTCCTGCTGCAGCTGTTTTCGCAGGATCATATTGTGTAGCATAGTACAAACCATAACAATTTGGGTGCATGTAGCTGGTGAATACTGCAAGGCTCCACCGGATGTGTCCAGACACCGGAACCGTGACCTGAGCATCCCAAACACACGCTCAGTTATATGTCTTGCCTGTGCGTGTGCCTCATTATGGGATAGTTGTTCAGGTGTGTGTGCATTTCTGATGGGTGTCATCAGCCACGGCTCCAGTGGGTGCCCAGCATCCCCCACTAGGTGACCATAGGGGATGTCCATATTGGCAAAGCTGTGGTACAGATGCATCAGATGCCATATATCGGAATTGTCATAGCTTCCAGGGCAGCCAGCACACACATTTAGTATAATGCCATGGGCATCTCATATGACCTGGCAGTTAATGGAGGGGATGCCCCTGCAGTTAATGTAGACCCTACCCTGCTCACTGGGTGGTGCTTTGATGCATACGTGCATGCAGGCTATAGCACCCACTACCCCAGGGTAGTCTGCCATTTGGTGGAAGAGATGCATATTGCTGGTCAACATCTCACGTGTGTTGAGGAAATGTACGTGCTCACTGGCATGTGGTGACATGGCACCCAGGAACTGGTGGAATACTCTGGATGCAGATGCCTGTGTGATCCCCATGATATCCCCAGTTATGCTTTGGGAGGTACCTGTGGCTAGTATACCTAGGCCTACACATACCTTGGTATCCACTGGGATGGGTTTCCCCTCGGCCTGTTCAATGTGTCAGGTGTGGCCGGCACAGCTCAACAATCTGCTGTAGGAGGTCTCTGTCCACCCCATAGCGCTCCACTATCTCCAGCTCATGTAGCCCCTGGTAGGTTACCCTGGGTCTGTACAGTCATCTCTGTCTCCTCACTGAGGGTTGTTTGGCAGCATTCACATCCTCACCACCCTCAGCCTCCTGCACATGTTGGTCTATGTTGCCTGCTGCAGCCCTTCTCATTTTGTTGGATTGTTTTGTAAAATTTCCCGCATGTATACACTGGTGGTGTAGAGTGTGGAAAAACCCAAGGGTATGGTGCCTGCTCACTTTATCGTAGTGTTCTGGGCTGGGCTGGGCCTGTAATCTGCTGATTGTGATAATTATTATAGATAAGCTCACCAGCTTAAATATAAACCCCTATGTCACTAGATGGGTTGCAAACTGGCTCAAGGACAGAACCCACATGGTTAGAATTGCTGGAGCCATGTCAGACTCCAAACCAGTTACAAGTGGCATCCCACAAGGCTCAGTCCTGGGACCTCTCTTGTTTGGTATATATTTCTCGGAGGTACAGGCCAACATGGAAGGACTGTGGCTGACCAAGTTCGCAGATGACTGCAAACTGGGCACCATAATCGACTCTCCAGCCGACACAAGCATCCTCCAAAAGGGCCTCATAGAAACAGACAACTGGTGCCAGAGCCATGGCCTGAAGTTAAATGCCAAAAGTGTATAGTCATCCTTTGGCAAAACAAAGTGCCCACAAATTACCACATAGGTGGTAATCCATTAAGTACAGAAGAAGTCATTAGGGACCTGGGGACCCAAGTTGATAGCAATCTCTCATTTGACAACCACGTGGCCAAAGTGGTTAGAAAAACATTTTATATAGCCCACCTAATCATGAAGGGATTCACATCTAGATTAGGGGAGGTCATCGTGCCTCTTTACTCATCCCTCATCAGGCCCATAATCGAGTACAATGCTCCTTTTGGGATGTTCCTTACCAAACACCTGCAGCAACTGGAAAGACCCCAAAAGTACCTCACCAAGAGGATCAAAGGGCTCAAACAGATGCCATATGCTGCCGGTTAAAGAAACTCCAGCTCTACTCAGTGGCATACCGCCTGCTCAGAGGTGACCTGTGCCTGACGCGTATAAGGCCATGTCCAACCCGAATTAAGGGACATGCTGCACCTCAAAAATTAATCCCATCGAGCTACACGCAGAGACTTGAACCTCAGCACTGAAATAAATAGGACATGCTGGAGGGACAGATTCATAACCCAGAGGCTCCCTTCACTATGGAATAAAATCCCAGTCCAGGTTAGGCAGAGTCCCTCATTGACTCTCTTCAAGAGGAATCTTGATGAGTGGATGGGAGATCATAGGTTTACCCCAGGTATCACTTCTGTGTCACTGTTAGACAGAGGCACAGTATACTAACCTCGAAAAAGGGCATAGCAAAATTAATTTAAAATGGGTGGCGAAAGCCAAACATACTCTGGCTAGGCTTATAAATGCCCTAGGGCAGATAGCCTAGTATGAACCTATGAACCTATTATCACCTGTATGCCCAGCTAGTTCACCTTGACTACTCTCCTACTGCTGTTGTCCCTCCCAGTTGCACTAGGCAGGTATAGAAACACCCCTAGCTTAGGCGTGCTAAGGCAGGAGCAATCCCGAGACACAGGGCTCCAATGTACGTACAGTATGCCTGACAACCCCCATGCTGTCACCTATATTCGAGTCCTGCACCCGGCTATCTATACACATGCACTCTTGGGATCTACATCACACCCTGGGGATAAACGGGATTCACTATTTTCTACCTCATTTGCATAGTATTGTCTTCTAATGCATAGTTACATGACCCATACTGAGCCTCCCCAAAAATAACCACTGCTTACTGTCACGCAGAGCCACACACAACTAGTTAAAAGCACCTTATTATCACTGTATTCAATGTCCCTTGTTCTTCCCAGCAACAAAGCAACCAGTGTTTGCACAGTTCAAACCCGGGACCCTGCACACCACAGATGATGTGCTTTACCACTAAGCCATGGCAGATATACGTACATCTGCGGTTATCAGGTACAGATCATCCAGCACAGGCATTCAACAGTATAGGACATGTAGATTTATGTGTGCTAATGTCCACACACACACACACACACACACACACACTATATAGATATATATATATATATATATATATATATATATATATATATATATATATATATATATATATATATATATACACACACACATACGTAGATATAGAATATATATCACAACAGCGGATCACGTGACACAAAAGCATTAGACAAGAATGAAAAGGAAACCACATGCGCCTCCTGCATTATGTACTGGTGTTAATATCAAGGCAAGTATGTTTTTATGCATCACATGGGTTCAGATTTTATTAAGGGTGAGATTAGGGCTGCTGACATTACTCACCAGACCTATTGCCAAATGTTTGTGTATGTCTTGCCAACCCAGTCTCTTGGCTGTTTGTGACATTTATGGACACTATATAGGAAAACAACAAAACATGCTCCTCTACTCATCCTGGAGCTAGCTACTCACAGGTACTAACACATAGGATATGACTGCCAAACACACACACACACCTGACATGCCTTGGAATAGAGCACCTACTTATCTGTTCTATCACACTAGAGCATTATGCAGTTACAGAACACGCTACCGAGATTACTGGGACACAGCACTCCCAGAGGTGTACTTCTAGGTGGGTGACATCATCAGCAATGGAAAAGATGGGCAATAGGGGTTGTATGGAGTGTGAGCAGTCTAAAAGCATATTTCTGTCCTCAGGCAGACAGAGACACACACACACAGTTGGCATGGGTGGGATTAGAACACAGACCTAACTATCTTATTACACTACAGCATTATGCAGTTACAGAACACACTACCATGATTACTAAAACGCAGCACTCCCAGAGGTGTACTTCTAGGTGGGTGACATCATCAGCAATGGAAAAGACGGTGATAGGGATTGGATGGAGTGTGAGCAGTCTGAAAACATATTTCTGTCCGCAAGCAGGCAGAGACCCCCCACACACACACACACACACACACACACACACACACACACACACACACACACACACACACACACACACACACACACACACACACACACACACACACACACACACACAGTTAGCATGGCTGGAATTAGAACACAGACCTAATTACTTTATTACACTACAGCATTACGCAGTTACAGAACATGCTACCGAGATTACAGGGACGCAGCACTCCCAGAGGTGTACTTCTAGGTGGGTGACATATCAGCAATGGAAAAGATGGAGAAAGGGATCGTATGGAGTGTGAGCAGTCTAAAAGCATAAGTCTGTTTTTAGGCAGACAGAGATACACATACACACAGTTGGCATTGGAACACGGACCAAGCTACCTTATCACATTACAGCATTATGCAGTTACAGAACACGCTACCAAGATTACCACGACACAGCACTCCCAGAGGTGTACTTCTAGGTGGTGACATCATCAGCAATGGAAAAGACAGTGATAGCGATTGTATGGAGTGTGAGCAGTCTAAAAGCATATTTTTTTCCTTAGGTAGACAGAGACACACACTTGGCATGGCTAGGGATTAGAACACAGACCTAGCTACCTTATCACACTACAGCATTACGCAGTTACAAAACACACTACCGAAATTACTGGGACACAGTACTCCCAGAGGTGTACTTCTAGGTTGGTGACATCATCAGCAATGGAAAAGACAGTGATAGGGATTGTATGGAGTCTGAGCAGTCTAAAAGCATATTTCTGTCCCCAGGCAGACAGAGACAAACACACGCCAGTGGTGTGATCAGGACAACTGCCTATCTACGGACCACTATTACAATACTACATAGATACGAGCCGCACCACAGACACTACACCTTTCAAGACTGTCAATATGACCTTCTAGGAATGTGGGCATCGACATGGATGCTGGCAGTTACGATGTACATACCTGTGAACCAGTGTGTTCAATGTGGGAATCCATCCTGAAGTGGGGTATGGCCATCTGTTGACTGGACGACTACTATCGCTATACAGGGTTACAGTGGCCATGCCCATACACATAGAGGCACATAACTGACACAAGGTGTCACTGGGCATGCTCACACACTTAGTAGCACATGGCTGTTTGGAATGCACTATGTGTCCATCTACACAACGTTATACTGGGCATGCTCACACACTTAGTAGCACAGGGCTGTTTTGTATGCACTCTGATTCTAAACATGGAAGGGCACAGTGTCCATGCTATTACAGATAAATGTGAACAACACATTGTAATGGACTCCGGTGTCGATAGTTGTCATTGTTAGCAGGAATGCTGCACTACATATATCTGACACCGGTCTTCTACACAGCGTCTGCTGCTGTCCGTCACCTTAGATGTACCAATCTAAACCTGGCACTCTAATACCACCCATGGTGATGTCCTGCCAGGAGTGGCTACTTTGCCCATATAGTGCCATTCATAGATGAATGTCCTGAGACCAGGTTAACACCCTGACACCTAGAGGACAACTGCATTGTATGTGTATGCTAAACAGTGCTAGATGTGTAGCGTTCATAATCACAGCTGCCCAATGTAGATCCAACAATGGGGAATACTGACATCTGTGAAGTGAGGAACACCTGGCTGAAGGCTCAGTTGTGCACAATAGCACTACCACGGTATACCTCGGATACAGACATGTGGGCCATAACACCGTTAGGGACCACTCCAGGTGGTGGTGTCCCCACGTACATGAAGGCCACTCAAATGTACTGACCAGTACACCTTCAAAAGGCATCACAGATGTGTCAGGTGCAGATCACAGTGTCAAAAGCTGTATTCTAGGATGTAGCCCTCAGACATCACCATGTCCTTGGACCAGCAACACACATCCATACATGTGGTAGAACATATATTAGTACAACAACATGTGACACATGACCAGTGGACTGTACCTAGCTATACATCAACTGTGCAGACTACCCATGTACTGACACAGTTGCATCATGTGTTACGCAATGCAATGATACCACTGTTCATAACCAGGTTGGCTGTACACATAACAGGGGCCCTGGGTCATATACAGCAGTAACAGATGACTGTTGCTGTACACCAGTAAACACCCTCATGTTTGGATATGACATACATGTACCTGCCATGGATATATACATGCCACACACACACACACACACACACACACACACACACACACAAACGAAAAAACACATATGTACATAGCTGTTGCTGTCCTTTGTACAGACAGGTGGCTACAGCAATTACACACATGCACATGGAAGGTAGGTCCATGGCTGTTGAATGCTAACAGTACATAAGGTGTGATATCAATGTTGACTGAGTTAACATACAACAGTCCATGTGTCATGTATGTCATCACACATGTCCACCAATTGCAATGCCTACAAACATGGCTAAATGACAGGAATATAGGACCCACACACATGTAAATGTAGTGGTGGCCATTCAGCTACCATGCATGTGCAGTAGTTGATGTTTGCAGGTGACGTGTGTCTTACTAGAACATGCAGTTGCAATGCAGCCCCATCATTGCCAACTGTATATGGTGATATACTGATAGTACGGTAATTTGTACATCAGGTATGGACGGATGTGTGGACATAACTAAGTGGTGGGCCATCTTTGCAGGTTTGCTGACGACAGCTCACAGGTGTGTCCCAAGCTGTCCTACCATAACATGTGCAAACACTAAGCTATGTTTCTGTTAATTGAAGGGGAAGACATACAACCTACACAGTGGTCAGGGTGTCACTGACTGTACATCACTTGATACCTGTAACACTTAAGACCTCCCGTGTGCATATATCAGCACAATTGCCAAAGGTAGCGTCGGTACACATTGTAACAGGCTGAACAAGGAGAAAATTACAGTCAGCTGCCTTTCAGGTGCCAGGATCCACCACATAATGCATGCACTGAAGTCACTCTACAACAAGTACAAATACGACTCTGTCATTGTCCATGCTGGAGTGAATGACTTGAGACGTACCTCCCTGGACTACATGAAAAGAGACATGGAAGAGCTCTTGGATCATGTGACCTAGGCAGGTATGACTCTAGCCCTGAGTAGCATCCTGTCTTCGCCCAGAATGATACCACAGTATAAGGACAAAATTATTGACTTCAACAATTGGCAAAGCTTCTGGTGTCATTCAAAGGGGATCCAGTATTTGTCTGCCTGGGAAGACATGATCGACAAACCATGATGCTTTGCCAGAGATGGTCTGCACCTGTCACCCCTGGGATTCAGGTTACTGGCTAAAGCTCTAGCCACCCCTATAGTGCCTTTTTTAGGCAAGGTTCAAAGGATAAAACCACCACCGTAACAGATACAAGCATGCAACATCTGAAGGTAATGCTACTCAATGCTAGAAGTCTAAACCTCAAAATGCACTCTCTCAAGGCACTCCTAAAAATGGAGAACATCGATATCTGTGCAGTAACTGAGACCTGGTTCAAGGCTCCAGAGAGCACCCCTGCAATACCCAGCTACAATTCGTACCACACTTTTCGGCCACAAAACCAAGACCGAAACACTAAAGGTGGAGGAGTGTCCATATTCACCAAGGATATTCACACCTCCAGGCTAGTTGCCCAACACAATGCATCTGAAATTCTCCAGGTGCAACTAGCACTAGGTAAGACTGCAAAACAAATTGTAGCTTGCTACAGATCCCCCACCATGCCCCAAGATTCTCACTACACCTTTCTAAACATACTGGAAAATATTAAGATACAACCAAACACCCTAATGCTGGGTGATTTCAACTACCGTGCAATTAATTGGGAAATCTACTCAGATACCAACTCCTTTTCCCAATGGTTGTTGGAATTCATAAATTCCAATGCCCTCATCCATTGTCCCACCATGGGAGCCAATATCCTAGACCTGGTCATTACCAACATGGGAGATAGATGCTCCACACCAGTGGTCACCCCCTCATTGGTCAGGTCTGACCATAAGCAAATCACCTTTGACATCCACATCCCACCCCCACCCCCCAGTAAGGAAACCTCCTTAAAAAACTTCTACAAAGCCAACTTCATGCTACTGAAGTCAGAAGTGACAAACTTCACAACACACATGCAGACGGGATCTGGAAGTTAGACTGCCGAATCCTACATTAGGTCACTGTACGAGCACATCCACTCGTGCATGAATCGTGCCATCCCAAATAGAACCAAGATGCTCTTCTCCAAAAAAGGAAGCCAATCTGGTGGTCCCCTGCTATAAACAAACTATACAACAGAAGGAAGAAACTGTTGCAGAAAAGAGGAAAATCCCAGGATGCAAAAAATCCCTCATAAAATCCTTAAAAGCTAGTTACGAAAATAAAATTGCCGAAGATTCCAAAGACAACCACAAGGCATTCTATAGTTATGTCAAGAATCTAAATGGCAATGCTCAGGTATGCTCTGAGCTACAACAGAATGGCATTAAATATACTGATCCCGAGGATATTGCCAATATCCTGGCAGATCGATTTAGTGCCAACTTCACCCCCCTCTCACCCCCTAAAGGGCCCATCTCAATACCAAAAGATTGCCAAATTCCGATAATCATGGCCACACAGGTAGAAACCGCACTCTCCAAAGCTAAGAATACAGCATCCATGGGACCAGATGACAGTCCAGGCTGTGTACTACATGAACTACAAAATGAACTGGCACCTCACCTAAGTGTCATGTTTAGTCATAGCCTCACCTCAGGCTCCGTGCCCACTGAGTGGTGCACAGCTACAGTTATCCCGCTCCACAAGGGAGGATCTGCCTTGGATCTCAGGAACTAACGTTCCATCAGGCTGACAAGCCTGATCTGCAAGAGCATAGAGCGCATTATCATGGAACTTATAAACAAAGACATTGGCAACCTTCAAACACTGGAACCCACCCAGTTTGGGTTTGTGAAGGGCCGATCTTGTCTCCTGAATCTGATTGACTTCTTCGAATCAGTCTCCAGAGCTGTGGACGAGGGTAAGGTGGTCCACACAGCCTACCCGGACCTCGCTAAGGCCTTCTACACCATCCCCTACTCTGGAATCATAGATAAACTTACTAAGCTGGGCATAAATCCCTACGTCACTCGATGGGTTGCCAACTGGCTTACTGACAGAACTCAGACTGCAAAAGTAGCCGACTCCAAATCCAGCTCCAGACAAGTGACAAGTGGAGTACCTCAGGGTTCAGTCCTGGGAACACTCTTGTTTGGCATCTACTTCTCTGAAGTACAGGCCAGCACTAAGGGACTCTGGCTAACAAAGTTTGCAGATGACTACAAACTGGGAGTCATTATTGAATCCCCAAATGATGTGGATATTCTACAAAAAAGGCCTTACAAAAACAGATGCCTGGTGCCAGAGCCATGGGCTCAAGCTTAATGCCAAGAAATGTATAGGTATCCCCTTTGGAAAAAAACATGTACCCATGAATTACCACATATGTGGCAGGATGCTAAACATCAAAAGTGTGATGAGAGACTTAGGGACACAGGTGGACAGTGGTCTCACTTTCGATAACCACATTGCCACAACATTCAGGAAATCCTTCTATGTGGCACACCTCATCACTAAGGGTTTTTCATTCAGAAAAAAGGAGGTCATTGTCCCACTGTACTCATCCCTCATTAGACCCATTATAGAGTATAATGCACCATTTGGTATGTACCTCACAAGACATCTGCAACAGCTGGAAAGCTCGCAGAAATACCTCACTAAAAGAATCACAGGCCTAAAGCAGATGCCATTTGCTGACTTCAACTTCAGCTATACTCTGTGGCATATCGTCTACTCAGAGGCAATCTCTGCTTAACATACAAGGCCATGTCAAACTCTGACCTGTTGGACATGCTCCACTTAAAGAAATCCCAATCCCTCAGAGCCACACGCTCCAGGGATCTAAACCTTGTCATCACAATGAACAAAACATGCTGGAGGGGTAGGTTCCTGACCCAGAGACTCCCCATACTTTGGAATAGACTGCCCATACATGTCAAGCAGAGCGCCTCATTGACCCTCTTCAAAAGGAACCTTGATGATTGGATGGGAGATAGGAAATTTACCCCGGGGATCATGTCAGTCGCCCTGCTAGACAGGGGCCCAGAGAAGTAAATATTGTGGGAAGAAATATCCAGGGAATTGGGAATTGTTATGGCTAGGCTTGCATAGGCCCAAGGGCCAATAGCCTAGTACCAACCTATCAACCTATAAACCCATAATGCGGGCAATACTGCTGCATGTCTGTCATACGTATCATAAGATAGCAGGTGTTTGATTCAAAGTACTGCCATGTGTGTTTGCTTGTGTGCCCATATATGCCACTTATGGTGGGGAATACATCCCAATTGTTACTCACACTCCTGTACACTGTTGCAGAGATCTGTACATACTGCAGTGTAGAAAGCAAGACATAGGCAGGGGTTGGGTGTGTATCACACACATGTGAGCTATCTGTATGTGCATGACATAGGTGCATTCAATTGTGGACTCCATAGTGTGTGTGAGTATGTATGTATGGATGTCTGGTCCATGGAGTGAGGATGTATGTTACCATAGTGAACAGATAGCACCCCTAACCCCTCCAGGTGATGCAATCTACTACCCTGTTGATGCCGTCAATCTTAGGCATTACTGACTACCTGTACATGTGTATTCTCTGTGTTGTGTCTTACGGGTGCACAGTACTGTAATGGTGATTACCACATAGGCAGGGGTCCTAACCTCAACGCTATCAAGTGTGTGTGTGTGTCACAGTGTCGTTGACCCTGTGAGTGTGGGTGTGTTACTGTGTATCTGAATACATGTGTGTGAATATCTGTGTGTGTGTGTGTGTGTGTGTGTGTGTGTGTGTGTGTGTGTGTGTGTGTGTGTGTGTGTGTGTGTGTGTGTGTGTGCATGTGTGTACATGTGTGTGTAGTTGTGTGTTCTCATCCTGTAATGTGAATGTGTATTACTGCTACACAGTGAGGCCTCAAGCTATCAACTGGCCTCTACTCTTGTCATCAGCTAGACTGCTATGTAAACTCCCCCGCCCCATGTAACTGTACCTCTGATGTCACCCGGTATGGATGTCATGTCTCTAGCCACTGTAGCTTAGTACACAGCTCCCATGCTCCTGGATCAGTAGATGTGTAGACATCTTTGGAATGTCAGCCTTTCTAACAGTGAGGTTGAAGTTATGAATAGCATGCTGGTATTGCCATACATACCTGTGAGTAGTCCACATTTACACATGGGAGACTGCAAACACTTGCACTCAACGGCACATGCAATTAGACCTGAAGGAGGGAAGCAGGACATCATTACTAACATGCAGTTACTGTTGTTACCAAGGCACATACTGTGAACAGAAAACAATGCATTCTAAACCTGTACTACATGGTATGTCTGCTGCGTGTCAACAGTACATAACAATTGTAATCTACACTTTTCTATTCTGTTTACCCTGTGCATCAGACCATATGAGCATGTCCCTGCACCGATGGTGTGGATGACAGGGATGCAGCACAGGCATCATCATATGCACAGGGTGATAATGTTTGCCAGGGGCCTAGGCTGCACCAGTGGATGACATCATGTGTGTGGGTTAGGGCCTGTGATCTAATTGGCCATGTGTGGTTGTTATGCATGTTATAAGTGTTTCAGTGCCTTACAGATGTTTCTGGTGTGTGCATGCATGTGTGCACAAAGTTCTGCCATGTGTCTGGCCTACACAGGGATATTGTTGACAGCTCCAGACTGTACAGACCAGGTTTTACAGCTCACGGTGTCTGGCCACGGCCATGTGACCTGTGCCTGCCAGGGGTTGCACGAGCACAGCCAGGCAGAGGTGCAGATTGGGTACTGTCCGATGACACATGCTCACTGGAACCGTGTCCCCATTGGGACCATCAAGGGCCACGTGCACGTGGCCTGCTGTGTCCTGGTGTGGACAATGCAGCACCAGCCGCACTGCTGCTGCTACTGCCACTATGGGAGCGGGCATGTGAGATAGCTCATTCACATAGACCTGCACCAGGTGACATAGCTGGCCTATGTCCACATGCCCTACTCCTCACTCCTACCAGATGTTCCAGCACAGACAGCTCATGCTCACGGATTGTCATGCCATGGTCAAGGATTCCAACCATGTCACCCAATCGTCTGTCCAAAACTTCAGCAATCTGCTGTTGAGCATTTGCCAATGCCTGGATGTTGTCATTTAAAGAATGGATAGCAGCCATCTGAAGCCTCTGCCCTTCTCTGTTCTGCCATTCAGCATGTGCCTGTGCCACCATTACAGCCTGAAACATGTGTATGGTGATACCAGCTGCTGTGATCTGTCCTGCAGGGGCATGTCAGCCAGAGGTCCTCCTATGAGCAGCACTGGCCCCATGCCTGAGTGGCACATCTCTAGTCATTTGCCTGACACCATGGTGTGAATACACACCTTCCGTAGCCACCACACTTTCCTGTTCCAAGCTACCACACGCTAACTGTCCATCATCTATGGCCAGTGGTGATGGGGTATGTGTTGGCATGAGATCTGTGTGTGGGAATGAGGGGGATATAGGTGGAATGGCAACCAATGGCACAGATTCAGCCCCTGACAACCCTGCCTGTGCCTCAAGCATATGTTCATCATCACTGCTAGAGTCTGTGGGGACACTAACATCAGATGGACCGCAGGAGGGTAACGCACCTACATCACCTGTGAAGGCAAACAAAGACTCTACATTACAATACAGACACACACATACACAGACACACATACACAGACACACACACACACACACATACACACCCACACACACACACACACACACACACACACACACACACACACACACACACACACACACACACACACACACACACACACACACACACACACACACACACACAGACACACACCATTTATGTGATTTGACAGAGGGCATGCAACATGCATGTGATACAGCAGACGGCATGCAGCTCAGACAATAATAGTGATAGTTATCATACATCCCTGGGTTGCACACAACAGCAAGCATGTGTCATAGCAGAAGCCATGCATTTCACACAATCATGGTAGTAAGCATGCATCCCTGAGTTACACCATGTGGACCAGCACAGGTTAACAGTACACATGGCTGATGTGTGGCATATGACCTTGACATTAACATGTAGTATGACATGTAATCTGCTGACGTGTGCATTGACATGCATACATGTTTAAGACAATGGTGTCCTGTCACATATACAGTGGGGTAATGGTGTCACATTGCAGTGTTGTCTGTCTGCCCTACAGATAAAATGTACATTTAGCAGATGTGCATGACCATTGAAGGGTATTATGAGGCATCTATATTGCTATACAGTGTGAAGTACAGCACAGTGCCATTGTATGGAATCATGAGGCATCTCTATTGCTATACAGTGTGAATTACAGACACAGTGCATAGCCATGACTGTGTGCATACACAATACATATATACTGTGGATTGTAACCCACGTCGCTGAGGTGTATACACACTAAACCATGATGTGGAATGTGTGACACAGGTCACCAAAGACCATATGGATGACACCCCTGCACATCTGCAAACATATTTTAGCTGCCTGGCAACCATGTCCACACATGGCAGACTTGTCAATACACCATTTCCCACATGACATTTGTGTACCAAACAGAAGAGGTGCATGGCTGACAGTGAATTCCAACAGCAGCAAGGGAAATTTACTGTATCTGTGGCCTGATGTGGTTGTCTGTGTATGTATGTGGATGCTGTACAGGTGACTAGTGTCATGCTGTGACACAGTCATGATGTTGAACACATCTTAGGTGGTCGAATGATGTTACGCCTCTACAAGCTGTGCACAGGCCTGTAGGATGTCCAGTGTTTCACATCTGTAATATAACCATTCAACATGGGCTATAGTTGGACCATGTGTAGCCAATGTACAACAGTGTGTACACACAAACACATCACATCTACTGTGTGTTGCTACATATCTCTGGCCATCCTCCATGGCCATGTGTGAACATGTGTTGGCCAAACAGTTGTGATGGCCATCTATCTCACATGTCTGTGTTGTCCCATAGGACATACACTCATAGATGTCATATACTCCACTGTCCACAGGGTTATGCAGACAAAGGGTTGTATGTTTGATATGTGGGGTATGTTTTATGGGATAGTGAGACAATGTTACAGCTGGCCCACTACATGTCATGGACATGTCAGATGGCACATCACAATGTGTGCACTCATAGCAGGGGCATAATTCACAATGGTGAATCCTGTGGGCTGCCCATACTCCAGCTCACTGTGTAGTACTGTTTGTGTACCCCACATGTGTAGTTCTGATGTGTAGTACATGTTCCCACATTGAACAACACCTCCACCGTTGTATGTACAGCTGTCCACACATCTAGAAATGACAGTTTCTGAGGTTTTATGTTGGTGTTTCACTTAGTTTGTAAGTATTGCAAATGGGTAGCCAGTGTGATAGATTGCAGATGCGACCTGTATATTGTGTCCGGACCATACATTATGTGTACATGTGCTAACTGACCACATGGCAAATAGATCTGTGCATTAACATGCCTGATACTTATAACTGTCTCACCTGCAATAGCCTGCTGTCTTAGCGGAATGCCAGAGGTACCTATATAGGGGTGACACAGCAGTATGATCATTATCCATGCCTGTATGACAGCTACAGGGTGCAATGTGCATGTTAACACATTCGCCAGTACAATAGGATATACTATGGAGTATGCAGATGTGTGCATACACAGAGTAGCATACTATAGTATGTGGCATGTGTGTATATATGGCTTGCATATGATGTTACATTACATATTGTACAGTGACACATGCAACTATATGGGATATAATAGTTAAGGCTCGGTGGATGAGAGACACCCACCTCCACGATGTCAGCTAAGGGTTGTGGATGCTGTTCTGACGGTGTCCCCAGGTTGGCCAGTAGCTCCTCGGTACGTGTGAGTGGGGGCTGTGTTGGTGGCCCACCACCTATTGCACCTTGTTCCCTGGCGATTGCATTCACACGCTGTTTCGCACATCTGATCAGGTATGTGCAGTGTCTGCACACCTGCTGGTATGTGCGGTTATGGCCACCCATATCATTAACCCTCCTGCGAAGTTCCTGCCACAAGTCATCCCGCTGCTGTGTATCCTGTGGCACATGTCTAAACAGGACATCATAGTTGTCTTGGAGGTAAAGTATAAGGGCCTCATCCTCCAAGCAGGTATAGGCTGGGAGCCTTGCTCGTGGCATATCTGGAAGACATAATGATGGAGACAGGCCACAGTATCTCAGAGATGCACAGAGATACAGCAGCACATACATGTGTATCACATTTATTACATATAAACAGTTGTCTTTGCAAATCTTCATGACACTGACACCACTGACATGTTTGTGTCACACACATGTGACACCCAATGGGGATTGGATATTATCACCATATATGTGTGTCACCTGATTACATTGCTCATGCTCCATGTGGATGCTGTCTTGATGTGGGCATGTCTGTTTGCCTGTACTGGTATTTCTTATCTATCAGCACATGCCTGGATGTGTCCACATTAATGCTGTCGACCTTGATACTGTGTATATGTCACATATAAACACATACGCTGCCTTAACGGACATGACCTGTGACAATGCAGATATGCACACGGAAGCCTTTACATGCATGTGTTTTGCCATATACATCTACTCGGCACAGTACAGCAGTTCAGCATCTTGCCACGTATCCCCTGTGTTGCACGTGTGATACACATGGGACATTGGCTAGCCTGATGGTATTTGCAGGGATGGTTATCAACTATAGCATGTACAGCTAAGGTCATCTAGTAGTCTGTATGCCCTGGGCCATGTATGCGCCTAGGATGTAATGTTACCTAGCTGTAGCCGACAGCCGTGTTTCCGGTGCTAGGTGAAGCAGTGCCACATAACTGATCCACATTGTTAATGATACATCGACCATGCGGTCATCACACCATGTCTGACAGAGGTGAAATGTGCAGCTTTGCTGGACAGGGTTGCATAGTATGGCAGGAGTATGTAACATGTATGGCACAAGGATCTGTCCAGCATATGGCGATCCTTGGACTAGGAAGGTGGATGTCCATGACGTATGTATTTTAGATCAGGATATGTAAGTGTAGCATGTCCAACATCACAGTGTTGGACATGTCTTTATGCAGGGTAGGCATCATGCTACATAGTGAAGATGAGGATTGTGAAGGCTGGTGTCAGCCATCCAAACATGGCCAATACCCCTTAAAGGTGATATGTGATCTGATATTGGTCACTTGAGTGATGAGTATGGCTGTACAATGATCTCCATGTTCATGGATGGCACCCTGTCATGACTAGGGTTGCCTCTTATGACTACCTAATAGGCTTGGTGACATCACTAGCTCAGGGAGGTAAACTGCGCAGCAACATCCTTTACACACAGTGTCCATTATGTTGACCGCTGCATAGGTAGTAGTTCATGGATATGGGGTTATTAACCTAGCGGTGACAATGCAATATGCAGCTGTCAGATTGTGCACATATGTCACACACCTCACCCACAAAGCCCCTTCTGTATGTTGTCCACAACACTGAGTCAGCTATTGCTCCTAGGTTATAACCATTCACATACTTACATAGGCAGATGCCTCCCATTTGTCTGTGTGGTATGGGCTACAATGAGGAGGAGTACAATGAATTACCCCTGTTTTACTGTAGCTGCTACTGGTGTGATATGCACATATTACTCAGACACCTTTTGTAGTGTTGGTTCTGTCAACAGTTCACTGGCAGAACACTCTTGTGACATACAAAGTTACATCTAGTATACTGAGTTTAGGTGGAACAGTATGGGTGATGATGTCCTATGACCTGTCACAGGTATGATATGCAGTGTGAAATCATCCGTACTGTCATCTACATCTGTACTGCTAACAACATATATGTTGATTAAGATTCATGGATTTTCAGACCACACTCAGTAGGGAAGTAGTGCAGTGCCTCCCATTATGAGTGGTGTCTCCACTTTGTGGGTTGTGATTTATTTATTTATTTATTTATTTATTTATTTATTTAAATTTGTTGACCGGGAGTGATAACTGTTGGTGTGCACCATTCAGTGTTTTCACAGACTGACATGAAGCTATGTTTTGTATGATGTGTATGTGTAGAGCAAACTGTTTTGCCATATGTGTATGATACAACTAGGGATGTGGACAGGTCCCATGCAGCCTGAGTGCACCTTGTACCATCATAGTTATGGTTACAGGAGCTCTGTAGTGTTCATGGATATGTGATTGTGTACCTGTTCGGGGGGCAGTGTGTTTATGTTATCCAACACCCTATCTGTATTGCTTATTCATGCTCAGCACTTGTTCAGAAAATGTAAGTACTTCATGAGCTACTAATTACTGTAGCACTCAATCCTCCTCATTACCTACAGGTAAACACTGTTTGTACTTACATTTCCCGCTTGCTTATAGTAAAACAGCTCATGTACACACTTTCCTCACATATCTAATGGGAAATAGTTAAATATTCAGGCATGTTCAAGTGTCAATGCCCAGTGTTATTGCCTGTCTATATGATGAATATGGGCATCATGAGGCAATATAGAAATTGTCTCATGTACACAGTCAATACTCCCCTCGTAACATACAACACTACAACCTGTGGGAGATGCACATATCTAGCCATGCTTGAGGTAAAGCTCTCTCCAACCCAGACTGAACCTGACAATCATGGGGGATGCTAAACGTTTGCACCACACCACACCACACCACACTCATCACATAGTGTCACTAGATCTCCACCACCACAGGCCACACATAGTAGGACTACAACATTTGCGGAGCCTCTCAATACTACTCTGTCTAGGCAACAGGAACTTCAAAGCAGAAATGCAGGCAGCCCCCATCCCCCAACACAACACCAAATACTTATAGCCTACAGACTCTGTGTGCCCATCAACCACAGCCAATAGGGCAATATAACACGCTCAACACACTAGTCATAGGTGACTCTATAGGCGGTCACACTGATGTCCAACTCAGCAGACTGCACAAGGTGATAGTTACTGTCAGCTGCCTGTCGGGTAACAGGATCTGAAACATAACCTATGCACTCAGGTCACCCCACAACAGGTACAATATGACTGTGTCATTCTCCATGTTAGTGTGAATGCCCTGAGATGTACCTTCCTGGACTACATGTAAAGAGACATGGAATAGCTCTCTGATCTTGTAGCCCAGGCAGGTATCGCCCTAGCCCTGAGTAGCATTCTGCCATCGTCCAGACTGATAACGCAGTTCAAGGACAAAATGATTTACTTCAACAATTGGCTGTGATTCTGGTGTCATTCCAAGGGTATCCAGTATCTGTCTGCTTTGAATGACATGGTCTACAGAACACGATGCTTTGGCACAGATGGCCTGCACCTGTCAGCCCTGGGATTCTGGATAATGGCTAAGGCTCTTGCTGCTCTTATAGTGCCTGTTTTAGGCACAGTTCAAATAACATATTCACCACCATAACAGGAACAGGCAAGCAAGACCTGAGGGTAATGCTACTCAATGCTTGACGTCTTCACCTCAAATGCACTCACCTGAGGCACTCCTTGTAATGGACCACTTTGATATCTGTGCAGTGACTGAGACCTGCTTCTAGGCTCATGAGAGCATCCCTGCACTACCAGGCTATTACTCATACCACACCTTTCAGTCATGTAACCAGGACCTAAACACCCAGGGCGGAGGTGTGTCCATATTTCCCAAGGATATCCACACCTCCAGGCTGGTTGCTTAGCACAATGCATCAGAGGTAATCCAAGTGCAACTAACTCTGGCCATAACTGCTATACAAATTGTAGCTTGCTACAGATCCCACACCATACCCCACGGTTAACGGTCCTCACTTCTTGATGTACTGGAAAGTAGGGATCAAACAGACACTACTGATGTGCAACTGACACTACCCCACCATTAACTGGGATACCTACTCATGTACTGACACATTAGGCCAACACTTTCTGGGATTCATAACCTCCAATCGCCTGGATCAACCTATCCACACCACCACCAGGGCCAACAATATCTTAGACCTGGTCATTACCAACATGTATGACCGGTGTTCCACACCTGGGGTTATCTCCTCGTTGGTCAGATCCAAACGTACGCTAATCACCCTTGTTATCCACATCCCGGTACAACACCCTTTATGGAAAACACAGTACAATATTTCTACAAAGCCAACTTCAGGCTTCTTATGACAGCAGTAGTAAATGTCATGACACCCGTGCAGATAGGCAATACAGTTACAACCGCTGAATCATACACAACTTCACTTAATTAGCACTTACACGACTGCATGGATCATTCTATCCCAAACAGAACCATGACGGTACCCACCAGAAAATGGACGCCACTCTGGTGGTCCACTGCCATGGACATAATGTACAACAGAAGGAGGAGACTGTTGCAAAGTAGAGTACAATCCCATGAGTGGAGGAGCTCCCTGGTCAGCCTCAGTAAGAATCTGAGATCCCTTATCACATCCTCCAAAGCTATCTACATAAACATAACAGCAACTAATTCCAAGGACTACCACAAAGTGTTCTAGAGGTATGTCACTACTCTCGATGGCGATACCCACATCTGCTCTGACATACAGCAGTAAGGCACAAACATTTCAGAATTAACTGATATTGGCAACATCCTGGCAGATAGGTTCAGTGCTAACTTTACACCCCTCTTACACCCTAAAGTGGCCATATCTATACTGGAACGATGCAGAGTCCCTGCGAACACAACTACGCAGTTCAAAGCTGCACTCTCTAAAGCCAGGAACACAGCATCCATGTGACCGTACAACATCCCAGGCTGCGATTTCCACGAACTTCAGAACAAAATGGCTCCCCACTTGGGCGCCATATTCACTAATAGCCTTACATTAGGCATTGTGGCCCCTGAATAGCACACAGCAAATGTTATCACACTCCGCAAATGTGGCCCCACAATGGACCAGGGGAACTATTGCCCTATACGCCTTGACTAGACTGTTCAGCAAGGCTATGGAGCACATCATCCTGGATCTCATTCACAGAGACATTGGTGGCCTCCAAACCTTTGATCCCACCCAGTTTGGATTTGTTAGGGTCAGACCATGCCTTCTAAACCTGGTGGAGTCCTTTGAGACAGTTACCAAGGCATTAGATATGGGTAAGGAGGTCCACAAAGCCTACCTTGACCTCTCAAAGACTTTCAACACCGTTCCCCATTCTGGTATTGTCAACATACACATCCACCTGCACATTAACCCCTACGTCACAAGATGTTATGCAAAGTGGCTTCCGGACAGAACCCACACAGTGAGGGTAGCATACCTTAACTCCTACTGTAAATCAGTTACAATTGGCATCCCCCAGTCCTTGGTCATAGGGCCCCTCATGTTCGGTATATGCTTCTCTGAGGTACAGGCTAGCACAGGAGGACTTACCCTGAATAGGTTTGAAGACAACTGCAAACTAGGGGCCATGATTGATTCCCCAGCTGATACAGACACCCTCCATAAGGGTGTCACTGGGACGGATACCTGGTGTCAATAACATGGCCTCAAGCTGCATGCCACAAAGTGCATAGACATCCCCTTTGGATTACACCAATCACCCACAGACTATCACATAGGTGGTAGTCCCCTAGATACATAAGACATAATAAGGGATCTTAGAACCCAAGTAGATAGCATTCACCCCTTTGATAACCATATTGCCAAGGTGGCGTGGATATCCTTCTACATGCCCCCCCCCCAATCTCTAATGGGTTTGTAGCCAGAACAAAGGCAGCCATTGTGCCTTTCTACTCATGACTTATGAAACACATTAAAGGGTACAACACCACATTTGGGATGTACCTTATGAGACAACAGCAATGGCTTTAAATACCACAACATTACCACACCAAGAGGAATACTGACCTCCGAAGGATGACGTATGCAGTCCAACTACAGAAACCCCAACTGTACTCGTTTGCATACCGCATACTCAGGGGTGATCTCTGCTGAACATACAAGGGTCATGTCCAAAACAATATTGATGGATATGCTGCACATAAGCAAAAGCCCCTGAGAGCCACATGCTCTGGGATATGTACCTAAATGCAACGATGACTAGGACGTGCCGGAAGGATACATTCCTGACCCGGACACTCACCATGCTTTGGAACGTGTTTCCTATGTACATCAGGCAGGGACCCTCACTAGCACTCTTCAAGAGATACCTCGATGGGTGGATGGGAGGCAGACATGTACACCAGGGATCACTGCATTGGCTCAGCTGTGCAGAGGAGCAGGAAATGAATGGCTCTGCTGTTCACAGCACAGGACACTAACCTAGGGAGGTGCCACAAGTGAAAACACTGTAGTTAGGCTTACAAATGGCCGTGGCCAGACAGCATAGTACCTAACTATGAACCTATGAAGCTATCACATGTCCTTTGTGCATGGATATTTGACTAGCTCTTCCATTTCAATTAGCTATCATGCTGATACACTGTCTGGTGACTACAAGTCATATGTATCCTGTTATTGGGTATTGTACATGCCAATAGACATACCTGATGTTTGCATAACATAACAGTAATGCTTTGTAAAATGTTAGACATATCTACCTACAATACTGTACATTTCACATTTTTGCCACAATATCCCACAATGCAAATCATAATTGCACAGCAGGACCACCTTAGACATGTTATTCTCAGTTACGCCCATACATATGCCTACTGTTACAGCACATCAGCATATACTATCCCCTGTTATGGCATGTACTTGTTGGACCAACCCTGCCACTGACAGCGGCTGGAGTGGAATTGTTGTGTTTAAAGTCCTTATATAGCATCCCTTGTGGTGTATGAGGTGTTTACCTTGTGGCCTACAGCAGTGCACACAATTTCTATGAACATTACTATGCTCAACAATACATCACTACATAATACCTTTTCCCACTATATGCATTGAGTACACTTTAATTAATACAGAACAGGTACTACATACACTAACATACTGAGTGTTCTACATACCTTATTAGTATCCTGAGTTGGCGATAATATAAGTTCTATTCGTTTTCTGTTGTAACGTTTTTCTCGTATGTACATACGGTTTGAATGTATGACAAGCCATCCTTTTATACTTAGATATCAGTAACATGTGGTATCCTGCCACCAGTTGGTGTTCCGGAGTAGATGATTACATGCACATCAGCTGTGCAGCTACTCCATTAGCCAATGACATGGCAACAGTGGGGTATAATTGAATACTCCACTTGGGCGTTGTCCCTTTGCCCTACCTTCGAGGAAGTTGTTTGTGATGAATTGCAACAGCTATATGGAGACACACAGAGATATATTAACTTCATGGCCCCCATGGATTGTGTGTAATGGCTAGAGGATGTAGTTCTACATGTGAGTCTAGCTGTTATATCAGCTGTCTGATACAGTATTATTGCAACCAAACCCTGTAACACCGGCGTCTGTTCCATTGTACAACAGCAACAATTTCACACAGGGCCATTATAGTGTGTCTCTCACAAGGTATGTTAAGGCTTCTGCAGATGTCATAGAGTGAGTGGATGTTTGTGATGTTATTACAGTCTGTATTGCAATTGTTTTGGGTGTGGGGGAGATGTAGGTGGGTGTACATAGCAGATGAAGGTGTGTAGGAACTGCATTTATACATATTCAATATGTGTGTGAGGGCTCCTTCCCTATTTGGAGATATATCCTTTAGTAGACTAATACTATGGTAATTGCAGGCTTATTCATTAAGCCATTGTTAATTGGTTCCTGTATAACATGCAGGTGATGGTCCTTCAATCCCTTCGGAAATACATTGGTATGTAATGAAATGTTGCTACATGAAAGCTGTCTTGTGTATTTCTGTCACAGATATTTGTACTCATTGGAGTTGTGTTGGTGACTGAAGCTCTTTGGCTTGGGTTGCCACCTTTTCAAATGGCCATAGTGGGACATTTGCAGGACACACATCGGATTTTAAAGGCCAACACATACCCACGGTCAATACAAAGTATAGAAATTTACATATATGCCTATATAAAAGCTTATATTCTTGTAGCAGTTTACTTGCTTATCCTGTTTCTTGTTACATGTAGGTATTTTAGATACAGATGACTATTTTATGCAACAATTACATTAAATATGGAACATGCCAAATGTCTCGAGATTGTAGGACATTAGTATTTGTACTCATTTTGGTCAGGACACAACCGCACATAGAGGGACTGCCCCTCACAAGGTGGGACAGGTGGTAACCCTATCTTTGGCTCATGTCCATAGCACATATTTGTAATAGTGTATAGACATATATACTCTCCATATCCTTTGTTCATAATGTTCAGTCGTGGCGGAATGTGTGATTGCTATGGTCCATATTATGCACATATTTGAAGACTTCAACCGCTGTATATGGCATACACATGGATTCAGGAATGCACACACTTCCAACATGTCATGGCCACACTAACACAAAGTACAACCGCAGGACTGCCAGCACACACATCCATGATAATGCCCTGGGCATTGCACATGACCTGGCAATTAATGGACTGGTATCCCTTGCGGTTTATGTAGTGCCTACCATGCTCACCGGGTGGTGACTTGATGTGTATGTGCATGCAGTCTATTGCACCCAGTACCTCCGAGTAGTCTGCCACATGGTGGAAGAGGCGCAAATTGCTGGCCAACTCCTCCTGAGTTCTGGGAAAGTATATATGCTTATTGGCATGTGGTAACTTGGCATCCAGAAACTGGTGGAGTACCCTGGATGCTGATGCCTGTGAGATCCCCATGATATCTCCAGTTGGCCTTTGAAAGGTACCTGTGGCTAGTATTCTCAAGCTTGCACATACCTTCATGTCCACTGGGATGGGTTCCCCTCTGTTGTTTCTGTCTCTGAGGCGTGGCTGGCTCAGTTCAACGATTTGCTGTATGATGTCCCTGCCCACCCTGTAACGCTCTATTATCTCCAGATCATCTTGCCACTGATAGGTTACCCTTGGTCTGAACACTCTTCTCCTCCTCTGGTGCCTGAGGTGGTTGTCAGCATCATCCTCCACACCACCTTCAGTCTCCAACACATGCTGATGAATCAAAGCAATGGCAGCTCCCAACATGTACATTGTAAAAGTTCCCCGTCTGTTTACACCGATGGTGCAGTGTTTGGGAATACACGAGTGCATGTGAGGTGCCTTCACACTTTATACTATTGTGCTTTGGAAGCTGATGATGTCATAGGGTGTATATGTACAATCCGAGCTGCAGGGTATCTTACTTATGTATTTTACCGCAGGTACTGCTATTGTGGTGCCTTTGGTGTTGAATTACACTTGGCTGCCATGGATCACCTCTTGCCCTTGCCTTCACTTTTCAAACCGATTCCCCTGCCATTGTCAGGCATGCATCCAGCAGCCTGCTTTCTTGTTTTGTACTTTCCCAACCCAGGATTGTGCTGCGAAATGTGTTCTATAGCCGATCTACTGCAGGTTTGCTTTGCTCTGCTGTGACACTTCTCTTTTCTTTGCAATCCCCTTTCCTGTTCTGCAGGTTGCTGGTAGCAGCCTTGTTAGCTACCGTCAATGGCCTACTGTGAGTTAATAGGTGTTAATTACTCATTTGTACTCTAATTACCCTACTGTGGCATTTCCTTATTGTCTTCCTGTAACCTTCCTGTTTCAGCTGTAGTGCGCGCCGCACACAGCCGTTTACCGGGTTTCGAGCACGTTGTCATCCGCATACACATGCGCTTTCGGTCACCTTGTGTGCTCTTAGCTAAGCAAAGCTATGGGTACATCCTCACCCCTATCCTGCGGCTTTGCTTAGCAACAGGCATCCCGGATTAGCAATGCTCCAATGTGCTTACAGCTACAGTGGCACACCCCTCTGCTGATGTCATGTATACCTCCAGGCCACTCCTCGATGTTATACTGCTGTGACGTGTTGTACAGCCTCACGCCGGCAAGTCATTTGCGATTCAGAATTATTTGCCTCATTTGCATGGCATTGACTACTAATTCATAGTTACCATGCTGAACACTGTCACAGACCCTTAGCAACCCTTGTGCCTTGGTTGTGGTGTAGCATGCATAACATTGACCATTATGGCGAAATCATGTTTTGTGTTACATTACAGTTTTATGACATCTATATATATTTTCCTTGTGTTCCCATTTGCACACACATGCCCTGCGGTTGAACTTTGCGTTAGTGTGGCCATGACATTAAATGTTATTTTTTATGAGTTGTGCATGTTTTTTCATGCCATTGGCTGTATATTTAGCCATTGGTATATGTTAACTTTGTAATACGTAAGTATGGTCCGCTTTCATGGCTCCGATGTTCTGTTTGAAAAAATGTAAACCATTTTTTTTGGTTTACATTTCTGTATGCTTCTGCTATGCCTGCACCACTTTATGAATCGCTATGTACCTTCATTTGCATGCTGCACTACTGCGCATGGGGTGATTAGCATACATGCACTAAGAGCTGCGCAGCTCTGGTGTGCGCTGGTAGTGCACGTGGAATCGGATCGTACCTGAATCACTCGTCGGCCATATTTGGCGTTAGACCGCCTACACTATGCCTGCACCTGGTGCAAGCTTCATGAATCCTGGGGAATGAGTATTTCAAACAAAAAATAACTGAAAGAATTGAATTAAATTCTAAAGGATGTTAACATGAATTCTGCAACAGGACTGGACAGAATTGAATATGGTATGCATAAAAAATGAAAAAGTAGCAAAAAATAATTTTTATAGACATTATGCATGAATGGTTAGAAACTGGAATTAAAGAGAAACAGATATGTACAGGAGTTATAAAATGTATATTAAAAAAGGAAACAAAGAGAAGATAAAAAACTGGAGAGCTATAATACTGAACAATATGGATTATAATGTTTCTATGAGAATAATAACAAAAAGGTTAGAAAAAATGGGTAGAATATAAGACCAAAATGTAATCTGAAGAAAAGAAAGTCAAGAATTATTATGGATAATAAGAGGAATAATTGATGATATGATAAATAAAAATGTAGAAGCGAATGTTATGATAGGGGATATAAATAAAGTCTATGATAATATTCAATATAAATCATTATGGAGAATTTTGCAGGCATATAATGTAAGCAAAAAAATATTACAAGTAATAAAATCTGTTTATGAAAGGAACTATGTGAAACTAAATGTAAATGGCTGGATTGGTGAAGAAATAAGAAAAGAATATGGAATAAAGCAGGGCTACCCAGCTATCAGTGTAATTTTCACATTAGTTATGAATATAATAGTGAAGGAAATTAATAAAATGTCAAGTAGTGGCGGATACAAAATGAGGAAGGAATTAAAATTGCCAATAATGTATAATTATGCAGATGATATAGTATTAATTGTTAAAAATGAAATATGGATGGAAAACGTCAATTAAAAATTAAATATAAATTAAAAAATGGTTTAAGTATAAATAAGGAGAAAAGTAAAGGATTTGGTTTTGAAGGTATGATAGGAGGTGAGTTAAATGAAAAATATATAGTTATATTAGGAATAACTTTGGAAGGAATGAATACAGACAACAACAAAGGGATACTATACTCAAAGAAGTAAAGGATACGAGTAATTTTTGGAAATCAAATACATTTTCATATAGAACAAAGCACACTTGTCGAACACCACAGTAACAGGAAAAAACGCTTATGTTGCTAACATCTATATGATTCTTATTAAGTATGAAAAGGAAATAATGATGATTATATTTTCTTTTATATGAGGCACTAGGCTGAATCAAGTTAAGAGCGGGATTCTCTATATGAAAGAAGAGCAAGGAGGTTCGGATTTAATAAACTCAATAGTACATGCAGCATGTTTAATTTTATATAAGGTATTAAAAGAATTATGAAACAAAATAAAAAAACTTGATAGAAATGATACTATATTATAAACACAAAGAATTGTGGGATGGAATAGAAGTTAAAACATGAAAGAAAAGCATTGTGAATGAAGAAATGAAAGCGTACCAAACAAAACTGTGTTATGGAAAATAAAAAAGAATATATTTGAGAAAAATAGAAAGGAATGGTGCTTAAATATTATGAAAGCATTCTATTGTATTGATCCATGGAAATATTTTGAAATAGATAAAAAAGCCATAATGATGAGATATAATAACTATAAATGCTTAAAGAATGTAATGATTTTATGGAGATTGTCTATTAGAAAATTGCCGGTTACGGCAAATATGCCATACAAAAAAAAAGCAAGATAGACTATATAATAAATGTGGAGAGTTTGAGATTACTGAGCATGTGTTTTTGAAATGTGAAAGCGTTAATTTGTGGAAAGAAATACATAAAGATAATATGGTGAAAAGTTTGTTAAAATTTGAACAAATAAATATGGACATAATTGAATTTAGTTGTTATGGTGCATGAAAATAGGAAGAAGTGAAAAAAAATGGACAAAGTATTATATTATTCTTTATTGGACTATATGGAATGAGAGACTAAATGAAATTAAATATAATGGAAAATGAACTTTGACAAAGATTTTGGAAAAAAAATAATGTTTTGGTTGTGGATAAAAGAGTGTGGGGGGAATGCTTAAATTGAAGTTTATAACGTATGGAGATTTATAAATAGATGTAAGTAATGCAAATATGTAAATAATATGTAATGTATATATCAGTAAAAAAAAACTATTCTTTGATGTTGCTAGATAGCACTGGTAGACTCCTACAGCAATGCAGGAAAGGCCTAAGGGAAGCAGCAGCATGAAGGAGGAGAGAGAAGCTATAGCGAGTTTGCAGGGGGAAAATAAGTATTTGGAGATTTCTTTTTTGATATGGAGAATCCAAATGTGAATAAAATTCCCTATGGGGTGGATGATACAAATCAGTAGCATTTATCTGTCTCACTGGAGAATGGAGTAAGCAAATGTGTTGGAGTGGTGCAGATAACAAAGTTGCTCTCAGGAGGACTTGTACATGATATTCTGTTAAAAATAATTGAGCAGGATAATCCAGAAGAAAGTTATTCTGTTTTGTGGGGTAAGATATCAGAAAAGTTTTGCAGAAGTGCAGAGGATTGTAATGTGGAAAAGGAACCAGCTGATGTGGAAGCAGATAATGCAACAGTTAGAACTTATGGAACCATGACAGAAAGAAAAAGACGAAAGTAGCAACACGCTAAGAAGGTGTCTCATTTTGTAGCAGCAGAGAATGCAGTAATTAAAACAAATGCAACAGTGACAGCAGGCAAAATAGGAGAGCAACAACAAACTGCATATAGAACTGTTTTTAAAAAGAAGAGAAAAAACAACTGTGAAAATAAGAACATAAAATAAACTGGAATAGGCAGATATTGTGTATGGGACAATTGGTTAGCTGCTCTAGTGTCTAATAATCAAGAAATTTGGTTTTATACATACACACACACACACACACACACACACACACACACACACACACACACACACACAATCTGGAATGCCGAGACGAAAACAACGAAACCTCAGAACACCGAAAAGTGCGAAATTCAAAATCCTGATGTTACAGGAGTTTGAATTAGTGCTTTTCATGTTCTGCTGTAGGTAAGTGTGTGTGAGTGTATTTGTGAGGGGAAATGCTGTGTGTAAGTGTATGTTGTGACTGTGGTGTGTGTGTGTGAGGGTCTGTACTGTGTGGGTGTGTGTTTGCCTTGTGTGTCTGTTAGTGCGATCTCTGAGTTAGAATATTAAAGTAGAGGGGGTGTGGGGGGGTGCTGGGGGGCTTGCCTCCTGCCTATCATTAGTGTAGGGTGTTTTGTTTAGTAGTGTGGGGCAGTTGTGTGTGTGATTTTGTGTATGTGTGTTTTGTAAACGTACGTGTTTTTCTGTGTTCTGGGGTTTCCTTGTTTTTGTCTCAGTGTTCTGCGTTTTGTTCTTCTGGTCTTTCGTTGTTACAAAGTAGACCCATATATATATATATATATATATATATGGTTCTACCTCACATAAACGAAACACCACAACACCGACAACGCAATCACCGACACCACATAACCGACAGTACAAAAACACGAAATCCCACATGCCCGACAACGAAATAACCGACGGTACACAAACACGAAACCTCATACACTTCACACACCACAATCAACAACCAAAACACATTCCCCGTCCAAAAACCACATACACAACACAAGCACACCAAAATCCCTACAAACCCACACTAAACCACACATACACAACTACCTACAACCCTGACCCAAACCCTAACCCTAAGGTCCGTCACTAGACACTTACCTGACCCGCTCCCTAACCCTAACTCACTTATCCCGCCTAACCCAAACACAATCACTACCACACTTACCTGACCCGCTCCCTAACCCTAACTCACTTATCCCGCCCCTAACCCAAACACAATCACTACCGCACACTTACCTGACCCGCTGCGTAACCCTAACTCACTTAACCCACCCCTATCCCCACTTACCTTACTCGCACCCTAACGTCCGTCACTACCGCATACTTACACAGCCTTTTCCCATTTCAGCATCCTCGGCGTCGGTGCTTTCATCCGTCGGGTCGGTCTTCTCCTTGTCGAACTTCTAGATCCCGTCTGTCTTCTGTGCTGTCGATCTTCTGGGGCTCGCGATTTCCCTGTCGATGTTCCGGCGTGTCGTTGAAGTGAGGTAGAACCATATATATATATATATATATATATATATATATATATATATATATATATATATATATAGGTGTCTATGCCATAAGTTCAAAAATTCAAAAGACTGAAAGCCGCAATATCTAAAACACAAAATATTGAAAGCATCTTTAATGCAGGGGCAAGCCCCTGCACCCATCATGTGAGAAGCTGTGCCCCCCATACCCCATGCTAATTATATATACCAACTCTGAGGTCACACAATAGTGGAAAAGGAGAAAATTCCCATGTTAGATATATTGCTTTTTAGATATTTTGGCTTTTATTCTTGAATTTTCAGTCTTATGGCATAGAACCCATATGTGGACAGAAACTTTCTGTAACTTAATATTTGAAACTGGTGGACTGATAATAACATTTCTGGGACTGTGTAACAAAAAGAAGGATATTTATCCTTGGAATATTTATTTGTTTTCTGGTAATAACTTAAATGTTAAAAAAATTGCTTTGCAATTTAGAACTGATTAACTTGAGGAAGAGGACATTAAACTGTCCCATGCGGTTTATATGAAAGTGTTGATAACATTGTGCAAGTTAGAGATAAAAGAAAGTTATGAATGGAGGGTGGAAGTTAGAAGCTGTTTTGAAATGTGGAAAAAAAAACATGGTGAAACACTTGCCAATTGTTATTTTTGTGTCTGGTCATATAGGGATATTAACATATGCTGGCCAGCCCAAATCATGTTTATTTTGCAAGGAATTTTCTCTTCTCATTAATGATTGTAACAAGCTACAATGTAACCAGTGTGGTGAGAAAAGACATACAGCAAGGAGGTGTGTACCTGAATGCAGGTTGTGTAAAAAAGGGACACTTTTGGATGGATTTTCAAGAGCAAACAGTAAATAATAAAAAAGGGGGAAGTGAAAAAAAACATGCATGAGGAAGGACAAAAGGGGGCTAGGGAGAGGGTGATCTAGGTGAAGAAGAAACTTCACAAAAAAACTATAGAGGGATAAAAAGGATAAGAGAGACTGCCATGCAGGAAGAGAGATCAGGAGAAATGATTGACACTGATATGCATTTTGAAGTTCTAGCCACAGAAAAATCTGATTAGTCACAGACCATCATAAATATTCAAACACGTGTACCCTCCTTAACATCCTAAGTGATCTTTCTACTAGAATATACCTATGCAGCTTTGATCAATAAAATTTCAGTAATATACTAAAATTCTTGAAGTGGACCCCACTAAAAACATTACCTTTGGAAGAGTCACTTTAATAAAGTCTTCTTAGATACCTTTAACAGCCTTGTCCCCATCCAAATCAAAAGGACTAAGCTAAACTATGCCCTTTGGTCAACTAAAGCCACCAAACAACTACTACTCTCCAGAGACCGGGCCTGGAAAGAATGGCACAAAAATAAAAATAAAGCCAATGAACTCAAATATAAACAACTACAGAGCACAGCAAAACAATTAGTAATCACAGACAAAATAAATTACTTCTTGCTAAAACTATCCAGCCAAGCAAACAACCCTAACAAATTTTGCAAATGCTGCTCCTCACTCCTTAATCCTGGAGCCTCAGGAAATCCATCACCAGCCCAAAACAAAGAACCACACAAATTGGCTCAAATATTTAACTCCCACTTTATCAACAGTATTCTAAACCTCATAAATTGCTCTCCTCCTAGTACCCTCTCCAACCTCGCAGATAATCTACACCCTATAGATGTAGCTCAGGCAAACCTCCATACAAACATCTCCCCCCTATAGTAACCTCAATAAACAACCCTACAGACTGTTCCTTTTCTCTACATGCAATAACCACCTCACTAGTGCATAAACCTCTTAAAAAACTTAAACCTTGCTCCTTATCCACTAACAGCCTTCCCTCAAAATATCTCAAACTTGCTGCTGATGCAATAGCCTGCCCTGTTAGCATCCTCATTAATAGTTCCATCATATAATCTAATATTCCCAAACTCTGGAAAAAATCCATCATAACTCCAGTACATAAAAGTGGCAAAACAAATGACCTAACCAACTACCAACCCATCTCTATCCTCTCCCCTCTATCCAAACTATTGGAAAAATGTATTCACACTCAACTAATAAAATATTTCACTGAAAACAACCTCCTTTCACCGACACAGCATAGTACCCCCACTGCTCTTCTCTCATTCACAGACACTGTGAACAAAGCCATGGATTCTGGCCTGCTAACATCAGTAATTCTACTACACCTATCTAAGGCTTTTGACACAGTGTCACATTCCAAGTTACCTCAGCAACTATCAATAGTAGATTGCTCTCAGTCCACCCTCAAATTGTTCTCTAACTACTCGGCCGATAGACAGCAGTGTGTCAGATGGCAAGGTAGCCTGAGTATCTGGTTAATAAAACAGAAGTTCCTTTAGGGCCAATTCTAGGGCCTCTCTTTTTTAATATTTTCATAAGTAATCTGCATACTGCCTCCTTTCAAATTAGAATCATCCAGTATGCAGATGACTCCACCATCATCTCCTCCTCCAATAATCTCTTAAACACAAAATGCCTTTACATCCATACAAATCTGGTTAAATGTAGCACAACAACTTCTACATAATCCTAAAAAATCTAAGCTATTCTATTTTCAACTAAATTGGTCTTACAAGACTTCAACATATACTCACAAAACAACACAAAAATTGAAATAGAAGCACATGCCAAACTATTAGGCATCACTATGGACAACAAACTTACCTTTGAAGAACACATACTTAATACAAGGATAAGCCCACCAAAAAGACACTTGCTAATGCCATCTTGCTCCCATCCCTCTTATACTTGCAGCTGGCTTACCTTGCTGATCACACCACTGTCAAGCTCTTAAAGAATTAAACTGGCTTGAATTTCAACACTGCCTTGATTCCACCCAATTGATTCTAGCTCATAAAATAACTTACAAACCAGATAGCTGTCCAGTCCTACAGCGCATTCTACAATCATATTCCCCATCTCATAATCTGTGATCCACTAATAACATTTTACCACTATAAAACCTAACAAAAGAGCTAGTCAGAACCTTTACTCCTATGCCAATGCTAGGAAATGGAATGCCCTTCCCCAGATATCACCCTCCTAGACTCATTAAAAACATTCAAACTATCTCTAAAGAAATGCTTTCTCAGTAATCAGATCTATCCCTGTGCCCAACAGTAGAGGCCACCATAAATGATCATATATGTTTCTTTTTCTTCCTCTTCCCCCTATTTTTCTTGCTATCTGTCCTTTTACCAACTTCATCACTAAATAATAAATTTCCTCTATTTCTCTCTCACTCTTCTGCCACTATGTTAATATAACTTCTTTTTTTCCACCTCACTTTTTCTTTTTATATTTTACCTTATATTACCTTTAATATTTAATACCTTTATACCTTAACATCTCCTTAATTTTTCTTTTCTTATTTACAGCTGCTATTCTATTTCCCTCCTTCTTCTCTCAAACCTTTACAGTTTCAACTGTTCCTATCTACACTGTTGGTTCTGGTTGCTCCCCTGTTGAAAATTTCATCGCTGTTGATTCCCCTGTGCATTATAGTTAGGTGCTGGGCCATTGCTCACATTAGTGTTGCTGCCATTTACATTTTGACTGTTTATTCTCTCATTTCTGTGAGGAAGTGACTCAGTAAGTTCATCTGTAGAACTCTGAGCTGTAGAGGCAGCCGTTGATCTAATTCCATTGCTGTTATCCTGGTTAACATCAGCTGTTGTAACTTCCTGGTTGAAACCAAATGGCTGCTGAGAGATGGGGGGTTTTGAATATGCAGTCTCATTGGCATATTCCAATTCATCTCTCCTTAATTTTTTAATCTTAGTGCTCCTAACTTTGGCAATATGAGCATCAATGTTGGAAAAAATCTTATTGTAATCATATTTGTACCTAGACCGCGGTGGTGGTGCTGCGATAGCATTGTCGCTTCACAGTAAGACGCTGTCCAGTTCAATTCTCAGCTAGAGCGTCTTCTGCATGGCGTCAGGCCTGGCAAGCCGGTATGTAAAAATCAACTGCCAATCATTAGCAGACCGGAGTTCCGCTGTGGCGACCCTTAACCGGGAAAAGCCGAAAGACACAAACAATAGTCGGGGTATGCTAATACCTGTGAAGTCAATGTATAGATTTCTTTCCTTAACCTCTGCATTTGTATAGTGTAATGCTCAATGAAGCAGTTTAGGAGCTCAATGCCTTGCTTATTAAATAGGCTGGTTAAGTCTCTATAGAATGGAGTACCTGCTATAAGGCCTGTAGGATATCGCCAACTCCTTAAGCATTTAGGTACTATATCACATTTTATACACTCTTGGAAATATAGCACCTCAAGTTGAATTCTTTTAAGTTTCATGGATTTAGAGTCTAATAGATTTAGGTTGTCAGAAATGTTGGACACCAGCAAGGCTTCCCTTGTGCCAAGCTCCTGCGTTGCGTTAAAGTTTAAGGGTGGTTTTAACCAATTATTTATGTTTAACTCATTAATCAAGATATCTCTATAAGAAGACTGCTCATGTGCTGCATTACCTCCATAGTCATCACCCGATGCCATTGGTCCTGTACGTTGGAATTCACCTCTCCATGGACTATACCCAAATAGTTCATCGTTGATGAAGGAGGGTGTACAGATGATGTGTTGGGAGTGGGAGAATGATGGATACCTCCCACACTAGTAGATGGTGAATCAAAATTCTTTCCAATAGTAGTTGCCAGAACATTCACCTTTCTGGCTATATTATCAAGCAAACAAGTCAGTTTAGACATTTGCTGGCTAGTGTCCATACTAGCAAAATCCTCAGGAAATAATGAAGGTGTACCAAAGACTAAGCCAGAAGCCATTCAAAAAAGACAAACTGCTGCCACAAAAAATAAAAACTGTAACTATAAAAACAAAAAATATCCAAGGCTAATGGTACAAACAGACACTTTATTAATACAGTAAGCACTTTTGTGGGTGTAAATATCCCCACTTCTTCAGACTGTTTAACTACAATAAGTCAACATATTTAAATAGTTTTCAAATTGAGCACATGACGGCCAGGTGGTTAAAAGATCCAATAAGGTTTAAAAGACAATTAAACAATTTTAAGTCAATATTGCTAATCAAATAAAAGAAAGATACAAGAAAAATATGTAATATGTAAAAAATACATTAAAAATACTATAAGAATGCTAAACCATACAAAGAAAGCACAAAAGTATGCATGTAATTAAAACTGGGTGCATAATCTTGGGGTGAACAATTCATGGGATAAAAAGAGTCTATCTCCTCAGATTGTTTAACTTCAGGATGCAGGCTATTGAGCATTCATCATTCAACCCAGGGTATTTAAAGGCATCAAGTCTGAGCTGCCAATGTAGCTCACAATGTTTAATATATATATATATATATATATATATATATATATATATATATATATATATATATATATATATATATTCATATACAACCCATTTAAATTGAACTGTTTTCTTTAATCAAACTTGTTTGTAAGTCATGTAACTGATGTCAAGAATGCCTGAATAAAGGAAGTGTTACACATGAATGAAACTGACTGTAAATGATTAAACAATGCAGATGATGTCCATGTCTGTATAACAGTGCTTTTTTCCCAGGCTTCCACTGGAGAAGGGCACTTCTCCATCAGGCTTTCCCACTAAACAATTGCCAATAAATAAATAAAATAAATAAAAAACAAATAAATTAAGCCTATACAAGCAAATGTTCATTCATCAAACATTCACTTCACCAAATGTGTGAGACAAGGAAAGTAACTAGTTGGCCAACATTTCCGTACCACACACACACCTCACTATTTCAAAACCACCCAGGTGAGGGACTATGCCCCTCCACCCCTTCAGCTATATATATCAACTCTGGGACTGCACTACAGTGGGGAATAGGGCATGGAAGTAGTCGGCCAACATCAGGAAGTAGTTGGCAACATCAGGAAATTTGCCCTTTTCCCCACTTTAATGTGATCTCACAGTTAGTATATATAGTTAGGGGGAATGTGGGGGCACAGCCCCCCACCTGGGTGGGTGTGAAATAGTGCGGTATATGTGACGGGGAAATGTTGGCCATCTAGTTACTTTCTCCATCTCACACATTTGCTGAAGTGAACATTCGGTGAATGAACGTTCGCTGTTTTGTGTTAGATCATCAGAGGTTCGATGAACATAACCTTCAGTGATTAAACATAGACCCAGTTTTGACATGCTGTATCCCAGTACTTATTATTTGCCCTTCTGTTCTTTTTACCTCTCCTTTCACAGTTTTCATTGCTGTCATTATACAAGTATCCTCCTTTACTATTTTACCAAAATATGCAGATACCTCCTCCCTTGTAAATAATATATCTGCCGAAAAAGCAATGCCTTAATTTCTTATTGATTTCTTTTATATATTTATTTTTCTATATCATAATACTCTCTTGTATTATTCATTAAATCTTCTCACACATTAGTACACATTTTCCCACACTCCACTTTCTCTTCCTTTCTTACATCATCCTATCACAGAAAAAACATGTTTCAGACTTCTTTTTAAGTTCATCCCACCACTCAGACCAGTTTGTACAGAAGTTCTTCATGGTTATTTGATCCCTCCATAATTACAATACTTACTACTCTCAATTTTTATTCCATAATTTCTTATTTATTTTTTTTATTCTCTTTCCTAGTTTAATATATTCCTTTCTTCCATCCATATTGCTAAATGTTCTGAAAATCCATTACAACTAATATCACCATCTGTTATGCTAAACTTTTCCAGTAATACAAAATAACCAACTTCAAATCAGTCCAATCATTTATGAGTCCATTGACACTTGTTCCAGACAGCTAATTTATCACATTTTACCACATACTGTATATTTCCCTTTCTTTTCACGGTCCCCTTAAAGTCCACTGCAAACTATAATCTACTATTTGATAAAAGAGATTGCCTGCATCCTTGCTAGTTATGCATGCATATAATGCTCTTAGTCTATAAACGTTCTCCCACCTCACATCCACAACTGATAACCTTCCCACCTTTACTAACATTTCATCTAGTATTTTAACTGTCAATCCAGAGCAACTTTCACTTCCTAAGTGCCATATTATATTTCCACCCCACAATTTCTCTCTCTCTCTCTCTCTCTCTCTCTCTCTGTAGTCTTTTTCACTTATCAGGAATCTTATATCCTGTAACAGAATAACATCCACAACACATTTTGCACACCTTTTAAGTATCCCTATCTGTCTTACAGTATTAATAACACTGTTCCAGTTTACTGAAAGTAGTCTAAAATTGTTGCTTTTTCTTCTTCTAAGTTTAGGGGAAATATTTGTTTTCATACTCCCCTACTGAATGTTTTTATAGGTTTATGTATAAATAATCTTTGAGCTTCAGAATTTATTATTTATTTATTGACATTTGTTGACCGGAAAGTCCACTTGGTCAGGAACCCATTTCCGTTGGAGGCCTGGGGAGAAAAGCTCCACTAATTGAAGATATACATAGTTAAGGCATTAAAACAATTTTAACAAAATTTAGGTTTAGGGGAGGGTTAAGTGAGTTAGGGTTAGGGCATGGGTTAGGTGTGTGTGCAATCGTGACGGACCTTAGGGTTAAGGTTTGGGTTAAGGTAAGTGGATAGATAGTAGTGTACATATAGTTTAGTGTAGGGTTAGTTGTAGGATTATACGTGTATGTGTGTGTATTGATGTTTTTTAGGTGTGCTTTTGTTGTGTGTATGTGTTTCGGAATAGCAAATTTTACTCAGCCCAGGAACAACAGGAGAAAGGGCAAGTGGAATCGCTGATAGAACCAGAGATAGCTTCTGAGTGTATTTACCAGCTTTTTAATTCCAACATCAGCAGGGTGAGCATTTTTGATCCTATTTTGCAGAATAATCTGGGTTTGACTGAAAATATGCAGAGAAACTGCCTGAAAATTGTCACAAATTCAACAGGTGACTTTAATTTTTATAACTATTTGTAATTTAATGTTAATTGCTCACTAGTGGACATTTTAGCCAAAGGCCTTGCTTTTGTACCCAGTAAACCTGCTGATATTTCATGGACATTTATAGATCTAAAGTTGTTTATTAGGAAGTTAAACCTGAAGCTGTTTTTTATGTCTGATGCTATACAAGGTAACAACTATGGTTTAGATTGTTTTAGAATTGCTAGCACCTTTAATCCAAGTATCTTTTCCACACTTGCAGTATTTCAGCAAATATATGAACATGATATTAGAAATATGTATCAAGTTAGTCACAACACTATTGGTGATAATTTAAGCAGTACTGACTGGGAACTGATTTATGAATTAAAAAATAGTGGGGTTAAGGTCATTAAGCCTGATAAAGGGCATTTATATCACATTATCAAAAGATGAAATAGCGAACACTATTTAATCGAACCTAAAATATCTAAACCACATAATATCGAACATTCAGAACAATGAATTTTTTCTTTGGGAAAAAATTTGCTATTCCGAAACACATACACACAACAAAAGCACACCTAAAAAACATCAATACACACACATACACGTATAATCCTACAACTAACCCTACACTAAACTATATGTACACTACTATCTATCCACTTACCTTAACCCAAACCTTAACCCTAAGGTCCGTCACGATTGCACACACACCTAACCCATGCCCTAACCCTAACTCACTTAACCCTCCCCTAAACCTAATTCACCTAACCCGCACCCTAACCCTAACTCACCTAACCTGCGCCCTAATCCTAACAAACACACAATCATAAATCTCCACCACAGCTCTGAAAATAGCAAAGCCACAGAACTGGCCAACCAAATTCTTTCCCTAGGAAAGAATTTGGTGTTCTGCAGCTTTGCTATTTTTAGCTTTCGATTAAAACGGGTCAATATTAGAACATTCAAAGTTGTAAAACTTCGATGTTCTGATATAGACCCGATAAAGGAGGAGGCCTGGTCAAAATGAATGAGATACATTATAAGTCCTGTATGCAAGAAATGTTGGACTCTAATAATTATGAAATAGCCTCCATGAATGAGATCAATACAGCATCTAGACGTATTAAAACTTATCTGAATGATCTTTTTATAGAAGCAAGAATTTCTATGAAAATGTTGAATTATTTAACAACAGTAGCTCCCCAGATCCCAGTCATTTTTGGCATCCCAGAAATTCATAAAGACCTTAACAGCCCCCCTTTCCACCCAATAGTTAATGGCTGAAATAGTATTACTTACCCCATGACGAAATATGTGGACCACATTTTGAAAAACTATGTTATTACAGAAACTCAAATCTGTAAGGATTCTTGGACTTTCCTAGAGAAAATTAATGGCCTGGCATATAATGAGGTGTATAATTTTGCCATAATAGATGTTAGAGACCTCTACACCGTAATACCACACAATCTCAATATCGAGTGGGTAACTGAGATTTTATTAAATAAAGAGATTGACCATGATGATTTCCATCTGATCCAAGAATTTTTAGACATTATTCTTAGGAACAATTTTTTTCATATTCGAGAATTCCTTTTATATTCAAAGGAAGGAGGTGGCAATGGGGTCTCCATGTAGGGCCAGCTTTGCTAATTTGGTCATGAGTTTTTGGGAGAGGAAATTTGTCTTGAACCATAGTTTGTTTTTGAAACATTTAATTTATTATACCCGTTACCTGGATGATATATTTCTAATATTTGAAGGTGAGGTTGAGATATCTGATGAATTTTTGTCATACATTAACAGCACAACTGATTTCTTATGTTTCATCAGCAATTTCCATAAAGAAAAAATTGCTTATTCGGATGTATTATTGCAGAAGGATAGAGTCAGATAGAAAAATATTGCTAGCATCCATAGGAAAGACACATATTCTAATTCTTTCCTCCACTTCACCAGCTCTCAACCCCTGCATAAGAAAAAATCTGTGGTGAAAGGCCAGCTTGTCAGGGTGGCAAGAATGGTTTTGAATTTGGTTGATTTCCATGATGAATGTAATTTTTTATGTAGTCTGTTTTTGAGCCGAGGCTACCTAGATTATTTTTTGGATAAATTGATTGAAGAGGTTTCCTCTAAAAGGTATTCTGGACATTTTAGGGCCATTTTAAATAGCTCTGAGGCAGATGAGGACTTATATTTGGATAATATCACTAGTAGCCCCCAACTGAGTAGTCTGATAGATGGCAGAATAGACCAAGGTAACCATAGCCCTGACTTTTCCCTTTCAATCATCACCGCTTTCAGCAGTGATGCCTACCTTATAAAGAACATCATTGTAAGAAATTGGAATTGTATTATAGCGGATTAAAATGCAAGGAAGAGACTACCACTGATACCCTCTATTGTTTTTAGGAGGGGTAGTAACTTAAAGCATCTGGGCAGCCACGGTGGTGCAGCGGTTAGCTTTGCCGCCTCACAGTAAGAGGTTCTCCGGTTCGATCCTCGGCTGGGGTGCCTTCTGTGTGGAGTCTGCATGTCCTCCCTGTGGTTGCGTAGGTTTCCTCCGGGTGCTCCGGTTTCCTCCCACATCCCAAAGACATGCTGTAGGTGGATTGGACACACTAAATTGGCCTTAGGTGTGAGTGCGTGCATGTGTGTGCCTTCTGTGGAAGGTTGGGTGCCAGGCTGCCAACTCGACACCATAAAACTCCACTGCCAATCATGAGCAGACAGTGATCTGCTGTGGTGACCCCTAACTGGGAAAAGCCAAAAGAAGAAGAAGTAACTTAAAGCATCTCCTAGAGAACAAAATGCCACAACCCCCTACGAATAAGGGTATGTTTAAGTGTGAAGCTTGCAATTATTGTAGATTTATAGATACTGGCTGTATGTACCAGGTCAATAATAAGAAATCTGCTTACAATTGCAATTCCAAGGGATGTGTATGTTTAGCTAAATGTAATTCCTGCCAAGGTTTCTATATAGGTAAGACTGATAGAAAGCTTAAGGAACGAATATATGAACATCAGTATGCCATTAGGAACCAGAAGTCAGAGAATGCTTTAGCAAAACATGCTCTTAGTAACCCCAGTCATTCCTTTTCATTCAGAGTTATAGATCAGATTAGTGCTGATGTGAGGGGGGGACCATTTCCTTTGTGGCTAGAACAACGTGAGCTACATTGGCAGCTCAGACTTGATGCCTTTAAATACCCTGGGTTGAATGATGCATGGTCAATAGCCTGCATCCTGAAGTTAAAAAATCTGAGGAGATAAAATCTTTTTATCCTATGAATTGTTCACCCCATGATTATGCACCCAGTTTTAATTACATGTATACTTCTTGTGCATTCTTTGTATGGTTTAGCATTCGTATAGCATTTTTAATGTATTTTTTACATATTACATATTTTTTCTTGTATCTTTCCTTTATTTGATCAGCAATATTGACTTAAAGTTGTTTGATTGTCTTTCAAACCTTATTAGATCTTTTAACCACCTGAACATCATGTGCTCTATTTGAAACTATTTAAATGTGTTGTCTTATTGTAGTTAAACAGTCTGAAGAAGTGGGGGTATTTACACCCACAAAAGTGCTTACTGTATTAATAAATTGTCTGTTTGTACCATTAGCCTTGGCTATTTTATATATATATATATATATATATATATATATATATATATATATATATTTTTTTTTTTTTTTTTTGAATACCGAGCAGTATATGCAGTGCAATGTCATCATAGTTTGTCAGGTATTATGTAAAAATAATTGTTACTGTAAAGATTTGTTCAAAGTCTAGGACACAGCAAGATAAGGAGTTAGGTCATCCCAAAGAAAGGTAGGATGGGAGGAAGTACAAGGAAGATGAAGGAAATCAGATGATAGAGGAGGGTATAGTTGTGATAACAGTACATGATGTTTTGTGCAACAAAGAGTTATGGCACAAATTCATATAGCTATATTAGTACTCATTTAACCAGGTGTGGAGCAGGTGCAGAGCCATTTATCTAGCAGGTGTTCTTCAGTTGGCATTTAAAATGTCTTATGTCAATGTTCTTAAATGGAGAAAGAGTGTATTCTGGCTATTAGCAATGCAGTGTGAATACAGGGAGTAGCCTGCATTGTTGTTATGTTTAGTTATGGATAATAATGATTTGTCATTTGTAGTTGTTTTCGAGAGAGGCAGTGATGTGGTGTGATCTATATTGATGCTTGTTTCCAAACCTGTCATTTTTTGCAGCATTTTTCTAGTTTGGCTGATAGAGAGGAGTTGAGATTGGTTAGGATAGGAGAAGCATATAATAAGATGGGTAGTGAAAAAGAAGTTGATATGTTTTGCATAGCAGAATGAGGTAGTGTTTTACTTTACAGAGGCAGCCTGGCTTTTGATGTGTCCTCTTTATGGCCTGCTGAAAGTGGAGGCCAAATTTCAGGTGATTGTCTATAATCACTGGTAGTAGTTTGGTGTGGGACACCAGATCTGCATTGTTCTTTTTGAATTACAGTATATGAAAGGTAGCTTTTTGGGAGGTGAGAGAGAGGTGAGCTGAACAGGAGTAGTTTAGATTTTTTTTTTGGATTCAAGAGGAGTTGTTAGTTGTCAAGCCAAGCTTCTATGGAGGAGAAGGATTTCTGGATGAGTGTTTGGAGCCATAGGTGCCGGAAGCTGTTTAAGACTGGGGAGGCGGAGGGTGACAGGGGCACTTATTGAAATAAAAATGGTAATTTTTTTATAACTATTTGCTACCACAACATAGGTTCACTTGGAGGACACGTTAAGCTTATCCAGTTCCCTTTTGGTGCTTGAATTAACATTTTCTGATTGGTCTTAGCTATCCCCATGGCTGATAATTGTATATTAGCCCTAGTGAGAACAACTGTGATCATTCCATAGATAATTTGAGGGGCCCATGTAACGGATGCAGCATTTAGGAACTGCCTCTATTCATTAGTGGCATGAGGGGAAATCCTGGGGTATTTGAATATGGATGGATGTGCTTTGCTTTATTTTTATGGATAGTCTGTTCCGGAACAATGGTAGCCTCTGTGATATATAGCCATCTCTCCACAACATTCAGTTTAGATACTTGGACTGAGTATTTCTGATGCCATTTGACTTGCTGATGTTCAGTAGGTCCATCTGTATTATGTCAGAGGATTCTTTGTATGCCAGACATGTCACCTCTAAGCACTCTGTAGGATACTGAGTATAGTAATAAATCTTTGAGGTGGTCCATGCAAGACCTATTGTTTAGAACTTGTATCCTTTTAGTAAAGTATCTCTGAAGGTATTCCAAATGTTGCATGGGGCTGGACAGATACATGCCAAAGTGGGCATTACACAAAATGGTTGACATAATGAGAGCTTTGTAAAGGGGGACAACATCATCTCTAGATATGGTCACAATCAGTTTGTTTATAAGCTATGCAATATAGAAAGGCTTTATGACTATGGGCACATGTTGGTCAAAAGTTAGGCCACTGTACACACAGTTCCCAAATGCCAAACAATTTGATCAGTTCTCAGAGGACATTGTCATGATTTTGACACCAGTTATTATTTGGGACAAACTTTCCTGCATGATGGTTAAGTCATTTGGAGATTCAATAACTTCTCCTAGCTTGCAGTCATCTCAAACTTAGCTGGCCAAAGCTCTTTGGTATTTCCTTTTACTTTTGAGATGTATATGCCAAACAGAAAAAGTCTCAGCACCGAACCCTAGGAGACTCCATTGGTGACTGGTTTCATCCCCTGTTTTGATCTCCTGCATCCTGTGAGCCAAGCTGGCAATGCAGCTGGCGATGTAAGTGTTTGCTCCTACATTATTCTTCTTTTCTACTACACCTGAGTAGGGGATTGTGTCAAAATGCTTGGCCAGGTCAAGGTAATGTGGTGTGACCTGTTTTACCTTCATCCATTGCTTTGGTAACAAGAGTAAAGCTTAAAATTTGCCCATGATTTTGAGCTTTTCACACATTCCTCTGGGCTGTTTTCAAACACATTTTTAGGGCCATGCATATATGTATGCATTCACCTTCCTGATTGTATTAAATTCTATTCCTTGTATAATACAGCACACGTTTGACTTAAGTTAGAGCGCATTTTAAATTTATTGTTTAAACATTTTTCCAGTAGGTCGATGAAGCAAAATGCATGCACCAATAGTGACAAAACTGCCCTATTCAGAACATTTCCATGATAATAGTCTACTTCCACACACAACTGCATTTTAAATTTATTGTTTGACATTTTTCCAGTAGGCAATGAAGCAAAATGCATGCACCAGTAATGACAAAACTGCCCTATTCAGAACATTTCCATCATAAAGGTCTACTTCCACACACAACTGTATCTTAAATTTATTGTTTAAACATTTCTCCAGTAGGCAATGAAGCAAAATGCATGCACCAATAATGTCAAAACTGACCTATTCAGAACATTTCCATGATAACAGTCTACTTCTACACACAATATAAAAATACAGAATCACAGTAGAGTGTAAACCATAGGCATGTTGCACAACTTCTTAAACTTATTTTAAATTGGGTGGGTGGGGGGGGCAAAAGGTCAAATACCAAGGACACATTTTAAACATTGTGTGTATAATTTTGGAAAGTTGCTTGCATAAAACATCGTTACCACTTTGTGAATTCAGTTCTCACTTCTCACCATAGCTCTCAACCTCTTAGCACAAAAATACAGAACAAAGCCAATAATGGGGGAATACAGCCCCAAAATAGGGACACATTTCAAATACTGATTTTATAACCTTAGAAATATAATTTTGGAAAGTTGCTTGCATATAACATTGTCATCACCATGCATTTTACTGCCAAGTCTTGAACCTAGAACACTGCACTACAGTCAGAGCAACATACCACTAAACTAAAGCAGCACTTTCTTGAAAGACAGGAAGACCAACTTAAATGGCTATCATATCATTTAGTGAATTCAGTTCTCACTTCTCACCATAGCTCTCAACCTCTTAGCACAAAAATATAGAACAAAGTCAGGAATGGGGGAATACAGCCCCAAAATAGGGACACATTTCAAATACTGATTTTATAACCTTAGAAAATTGATAGAATAAAAGGTTTTGTTGAAGACGGCTAAGGACTTTAGGCTCTTTTTACCTGTACCCAAGGTGCAGGGTTTGAGCCTGAGTACCTCTAGCCACCAGATGTACCCTGCTGGGGACATTTACACACTCACACACACACACACACACACACACACACACACACACACACACACACACACACACACACACACACACACACACACACACACACACTCTTCCATTGCTGCTGCAATTAGTGTACTCATGTACTCACTTTGATAGTCCACTCTGCAATTAACACACACTTCCCTTGCTGCTGCAATTAGTGTACTCACTCTGATAGTCCACTCTGCAATTAATTCCTGTCCCAGTCCAAACGCAACAAACTCTATTCTGCAGCAGCTTATATCCCGCTCGCAAATAACAGCCGGAAATGCGTCAACGTCATTGTGGCAAACAAAACCACTTGCAAAAGGGACAGAGGTAATCTGCAAAAGTGGGGGGCTCCCCGTGCTCTATGGTTCCGGTGCCCATGTCTGGAGAATGGGTAGTTTCCTGTATTAGAGTGAACTCATTGGTGTCTTGTACTAAGGTGGCCTCTTTGGCTGCTGTGTTTATGTCATTGATAAAAATAAGTTAAACATTAGTGGTCCAAGGATGGAGGATTGTGTGACTCTAATAGAAAGGAAGGAGGAGAAACCTTCTTGCCATTTCACTGCTTGGGACCTGTTAATAAGGTAACAGATGATTAACTGTGTTGAATGCCTTGGATAGATTGAGAAATAAGGCTGAGATTAGAATACTTGAATTTCTTTTGTGATTTATTATATCTGTGAACCTTAGAAGGACATTGGTTGTACTCTAATTGCATCTGAAACCATGCTGTGAGGGGAAAGAGGAGGTTATGAGAAGTGAATTCATCTTTCCAAGATTTTGGATAATGGCGCAAAAATGGCAATTGGCCTATGATTTGTGAGTGGGTTCATATCAAAACACTGAACGCTGAAAACAGCGAATGATGTTTCATCGATGCATATTCAGTGAAAGCTGAAAATGTCGAAACTACAGAACAGCGATTTCTTTCCTAGGGAAAGAAATCGCTGTTTCAACCCCAAACAAAAAAAAAATTAAACACTTCCAAACACATACACACATACCCTAACCCTAATTATACCCCCCCAAAAAACAGTAAAAAACTAAATACACATATGCACATAACACAACCATACATCTAACGAAAAAAAAACAGTAAACATTTTAAAACGTATGCACTTACCTTAACCCGCACCCTAACCCTAAGGTCAGTAACTCTCGCACATTTACATAAACAGTTCCAAACACATACACACTTACCTTAACCCTAATTCTACCCCCCAAAAACAAATGTAAACAGCTGAAAACAAATACACATGTAACTCAACCATACGTCTAACGCAAAATAAAAAAAAAGTAAACACTTTCATACATATGCACTTACCTTAACCTGCACCCTAACCCTAAGGTCAGTAACTGTTGCACAATCACGCTCGTGAGCTATACTGGACAAGGGACCACACTACACTTCAGAACAGGCAAAGCAACAAAGCGGTCAAGCGACTTCTTTCCCAGGGAAAGAATTCGCTGAACAGCCGCTTCACTGTTTTTCCTGTTCGCCCTACATGTATCAATGAAAACGCATTTGACAAAATGTGTTTTTGTCATTCTAATAAGAACCCTTGTGAGTTTGGTTAATGAGCTGCTTTTACAGAGGGGTATTTGGATTGTTTTCCATAATGTTAGGAGTTTTTTTTTTTTTGATAGAGCCAGTTCACTGCAATTGAGACAGGATATGCAAGGCTATCAGCAGCAAATTTGAGGTATACAGATGTAAATTGGCCAGGGGCAGCGGTTGTTGTCTAAACAGTGCATGGGTATTTTTTAATTGTAGATGTTGGCACTGGATTGTGTGAAGGTCTATTGTTACTTCAGTGTTTGGAGTGAGATGGCTGGACTTGTAGTAGTTTTCTTTTATAACATAGAAGTTACTATATTTATAAAATGTGAGTTAAACTGTGAAGCAATGCTTTGGGATTTATTGTTTGAGGATGGGCCGGTTTGGTTTGGTTTGATTTTCCAGGAGTCAGCAATATAGTTTTTAATTTCAAGCAATTTTTTAGATTGTTTGATGACAAATTTTGTGTGTTGCTATAATAAGCCTTTTTTGTCCTGTTGTATGCATTGTTCACTATGGTTACTTAACTGCATAAACTGTTCCAGGGATGTTTGAGACTTGGTTTGTAGCCATGACTTCCATGCTTTATTAATCATATGAGTTGCTTTCCTTTTTTAATTGTAAAGGAGGGTAGTTTATTTTTAACCATTTTGGTTCTTAATTGTACTTGCTATGCCAGCATATTTAGAAATATTGTATTAAATGTGTCTACTTCTTTATCTAAGGGAAGAGTTTTAAGTAGAGCCCGGTTGATCTGGAGCAATATGTAAGTAAAAGTTTCTTTATTGAAGTTACTGAGGTTTCTGACTGTTTTATAGTTATTAATATCTTGGGACTGTTTTGGGGTGTCTGATTATGTACCTAGCTGTTGATCACTTAGGTTATTGAGTAGGGAACCTCTTATGGCAACATTGTTTGGGGTGAATGTTTGAATCCAGTCTGGAATGGATTCTTTAAATGCGTCCTTGTTAACTCTAGTTGGAGTCTTGATTAATTGAAAGACGCTATACAGTTGAATTGAATTTATGTGGTTTTCTAGGGCTTTCTTTCCCAGCCTATGTTAACGTCTTCAAGCAAGATGGTTTCCAGTCTTATTTTAGTTGAGATCTAGGAGAGGAGATCTTCCAGGAGGGTGTGTATAGACCTATGATAGCTAGAAATTTGTGAGTATTCAGTCTGAGGAGTAAGATGAGAAGTTTACCATTGTTAAAAGTGAGTATAGTATCATGGTACATGGAGAGATCAAAAATATTTCTATAGAAAATATCAACTCCACCTGCTTTTTTATTGGTTCTATCCAGTCTAAGTATATTATAAGCTGGTGGGAGTATTTCTGCATCTCTGGTAATTGGCTTTAACCAGTTTTTTGTAGCTATGAAGAGATCAGGAGAGCAGTGGCCTATGCAGGCATGAACTTCTGTGATTTTATTATAGACACTTCTTAGCTTACTGTGTAGTATTTTAAGTCCTAGGTGGCTGGAGAGGTAGCCTATTGCTGTTTTGGGATGTGTTGGGGCTGGTTTTGTGGGTTATGGAGTTAGATTAGAGGGCCTGGGATTGGGATGTAGATCCCCTCACATGCTTTATTTAATAGGTCATACACTCTAAAATGGTTCTGACTTCATGAGAAGTATCAAGAGGAGCAAGGCTATATCTTAGGTCCTAACTTGTAGCCCTAGGCCTGACTCCTAGCAGTTGTGAGGCATGCCTCCAGCAATACAGAGGCACATAGACACCTACAGTCCCTCCCAGAAGGGGATATAGTGTCTCTGTATAGACAGTTACATTTACTATTGTAAAATGTGTCAAAAACAAAACCTTCTGGTGCTGCATATTGAAGAACAAGGAGCACTATGTGGGTAGGTCAGTCACGATCTCAGTGCAAGAAAGAGAGGGGCTTGTGCAGTCAGCCGGCCACCAGCATGCCCACACTCTGCAGGCGTGGCATGCATTTATGTCCTGGATCATTGTCAGCAGAATGTGCAATAACTGAGATCTCATGCAAAGTCATCCAGGAGATACTAGAGGATGCAAGCAGAAGGCGCAGTGGTGCAGCAGTTGCATTGTTCTCTTACAGCAAGAGGTTCTCCAGTTCAATTCTCGGCTGGGGTGCCTTCTGTGCGGAGTCTGCTTGCCCTCCCTGCATTCACGTGGGTTTTCTCTGGGTGCTCCGGTTTTCTCCCACACTACAAAGACATGCGTCTAGAGCAGTTCCTCCTGGGCCTCCACTGATAATTGGCTTCATTCCAAGTCAGACTTTCCTGGTAAACAAATGTTAAATAAATAAATAAAGTGATAATGTTGTGTGAATGTTACCAACAGGGAAATGTGTGGCACATATGGTGACATGTGCCAGGAATAAGGGCAAGAAGCATCTGGTAGACAGTATCACTACAGTAACAGACTTCCATTTGGCCACGTTCCCTTCATGAAAGAAGACATTCATACACACGGTTGTGTAAAGAGAGGTGAATAGCATTGCTGCACTTATCCTCAGTGCCCTACAGAACCCACATAATGTGACTCATTTTGAAGTGCTTATGATGCATGTTACTGCTTACTCCATCACCAGAACTTGCAGCCAACTGCACTCATTCTATGGATATGTGCAATGTATAGACAATATGTGGCTGCTTCCATTGACATATGTCCTAATGTCAAGAAAACCAAAATTGAATATTATGTACTGTTTGACATCATGGCTGGAATAGCAGAAGTGGTGTAAAACTGCCCACTACATCATTGCAGATTTTGAACTGACCATTCTGAGCAGTGTAAAAGACACCTTCTCCATGCAGCACCTGTCACAGAGAATATGGCAACAGGTGCAGCACTATGACCTGAGCACACTGAAAGTGACAGAAGTACTTGCACTGGTGTAGCAACTTCCACAGCACATCTAAGATGCTTTTCACACAGTTGACAGACCTAAAACCATGTCAGGCTGCCCCACTTGTGAATCACTTTGAGGTGACATATGTTTATTGACATCTTAATTGTAAGGAGACCAGGGCATGACAGAAACAGAGATCAACCCCATTATTTCTACTGTCCTGGACTGCCATGCATACAGAATATGGTGGACTCATGGCACAATCATTTATGTGCTTTGATGGGCAGCGGCATGGTATCCATCATGAGAGTGTTAAACACACTTCAACAGGAACATGACTGAGATAATGATGTACAATGTGCATTTCTACATGGAAAGCTGTGGTCACCAAGGTACGAGGTGGTGACAGTGGACAAAAGCATAGCAACTATAGTATCACTTCAAAAGTCCTACACCTCTCAGATTACTTTAAGGTAATTGCAAGACATCTATCCTTGTGGTGAGTTTTACACTCTTCCTTGCTACATGTAGGTTCTATTGCTATCTGGACTGTTGTGATAACAGAGTAGGAACCTCGACACTTATCATTCATTGTCCATGTTGTCCTGCCACTGCTATGTCCATGTCCAACATACAGGGGAACCAAGGCATGAAAAACTACCAAGAGATCAAACTGAGATAACAGTTAATAAATCCTTCAGATGTTTTGCAGGTGGAAACATGAAGATTTCACAAAAGCCTACAGCTGGTCAGAAAATTTTACCTAGAATCTAAAATGATATGAATATTATGATCCTTATTAACAAACTCAAACCCATTGCTATCATAAATGATGAAAATGGGTAGACGAGTGACAGAATAATCCCTCTAAGTTGCATGAACGATCATGACCTCAGTTTTTGAGGTGTTGAGTTTCAACCAATTATGGATTAAGCGAGAATTTATGATTCTAGGTCATCAGCCTGGGAATACACATTTACCATATGAGTCCATGTGAGGGAGAGGTAGATTATGATGTCATCAGATAACTATGGCATGATAACCCCTCCCCCTCACCCTTTGGAGATCTCTTAATGAAGACATATAAATCATGAAACACAAAAGGTGTAAGATAGAATGTTGTGTTACTCCACACTTAAAGGGGTAAGAGGAAGAACAATTGATCCTGGAACAGACCTTTTGAGAAGGGTTAGACAGATAAGAAGTAAACAAGTCCAAATTCTTAAGGAAATACTACAGTAAGTTTGTATCTTTCTATCAAAATGTGTGTAATGTAGCAGAAATCCAGGAGAATCAGTACTGAATAGTACCAGTGGTCTCTGGCCATAAGAAGACTGTTGGCAGCTTTCACAAAAGCTGTCTCTGTACTGTTGCAAGTACAAAACCCATATTTAAAGGGTTACATGAGTCCACTGCAAGTTTCAAGTTTCTTATAGTCAACCTTGTCAATAACTTTTCTTGAAAAGGGAAAATTAGAGATCGGGGTGTGTTTGTCAAAAATATCAGAATCTAAAAACAGCTTTGTGACAGTATGGATAAAAATGGTCTCTTTCAAGGTCGATGGAAATACTTTATATGTAAGTGATGAAACTAGGATCTGAAGCATCATTGATCCAAGAAAATAAAGACTAGTCAACACAGATCTTGATGGACATGGATCATGGTGATAAGTCATAGGTCACATTACTGAGGTAATGGCAGTGAGCTCATCATGATAGTCAAGAATAACAACGTCAAAGAAGTAACAGATGAAGCATCTGGAACAACTATAATACCCATGGAATTAGGAGTGGAAAGAGGAGATCAGATAGTATCAATCTTGTCACTAAAATAAATAAAGCAGCAGACTTGCGTTATGAGGTGGATAATTCTCCTCTAATGGTAAGGCAGACTGCGATGCATAGCCTTTCCACAACGTGGACAAGAGCTGCTGGTTGATTGACTGCTAACTACATCTGTCTGGGTAGAAATGCTACCTTCTTATCAGAGTTTTCTGACAGATAGGTGGCTGGCCTAGACAGCATTCATGTCAGGATCATCACTACACTGATCCGCATTATACAAGTGATGATCCAACCCGTGCTGCTCTCATTGTAGGACATAGAGGCTATGTTCACATTAGACTTCAAATCTCTTAGTAGAGACTGAGCAAATATGACTTCAGATGAGATACTCTAGAACCAGGGGCAAAGAACTATTATTCACTTATCTTGGCATTGAGTGACTCAGCACCATCCTCTGGGAGAAACTGAAAGATTGTAGCATGAAAACGTTCCAAAGTAATGTACAGTAAGTTAGCGAATAACATTCAGTTCAAGTTTGGGGGGTACTATAGTGTGGTGGTTCAAGGCTGAAATGAACCAGGGAGTGGTCAGTCCAAGAGACTGCTTATACCACCAAGTCCGAAGTTGTCACATCTATTAAGAAGAACAAGATCAAAGTAAGGCCTAATGTATGTATCACATGATACAACTAAACTCTTTCACTGAGTCATCATCAGCCTAAGCAACCACAAAAAAAATGGACAAGTTACGTCCAAAGAATGTATTATAAAACCAGTAAAACATAGTCAAAAGACACAAAGCTTTCGGATTACTCCTTCTTCAGTGTGATATAAACACATTAAATGCAATGCTATTTAAATTGAAAATTAATGTCACAAGATAAAAACAGCCAACCAACATCAATACCAATTAGTAATCTCATTAATAAAAAGTGTATATTTAAAGAGAAAAAAAACTCTTATAAAAAGGGCTATAAGAATATACCCTTATAATTAATTATTTTGTATTTTTTTTTTATTTTTTAAGACATAACTGCATTCTTTTCAGAATAGGTTTAATTGAAACAGTAGAATTAATATGTGGGGTACTATCTGCTTGCAATCTAACAATCCATTTATACTCTTTAGTTTCTAAGTCATTATTCCTATCACCCCCTCTCTGACTAGTGTAACATATACATATATCAATAACCCTAAAAGAAAAAGTATGTGTATTACCAAATTCTGCATTATGTTTTACAAAAAGTATAACTGGATTGTTAGATTGCAAGCAGATAGTACCCCATGTATTAATTCTACTGTTTCAATTAAACCTATTCTGAAAAGGATGCAGTTATGTCTTAAAAAATAATAAAAAATAATAAATTATAAGGCTATATTCTTATAGCCCTTTTTTATAAGAGTTTTTTTCTTTTTAAATATACACTTTTTAATAATGACATTACTAAATGGTATTGATGTTGGTTGGCTGTTGTTATCATGTGACATTAATTTTAAATTTAAATAGTATTGTATTTAATGTGTTTGTAGCACACTGAAGAAGGAGTAATCTGAAACCTTTGTGTCTTTTGACTACATTTTACTGGCTTTATAATAAATTCTTTGGACGTAACTTGGCCATTTTTTTGTGCTTGCTTTGGACTTTTTCAAACAGCCAGTGTATTATAGGTTTTTGTTTCTTTTGCTCATCATCAACCTAGATATTAAAGTCAGTTTACATGACTAAATGCTGGTGCAAACAACCGAGTCAATAAAAAAAAAATCACTAAACTCTTGTAAGAATGTCCTCACTCCAACTGGTAGACAGTAGACGAGCAGAAAGCTACAGTTTGCTCCTGCATTCAGAAAAAGCTCAAAGAAAATTGTGTCCTTAGTGGCAACCTTAGTCAACTCCAGACTGTCATTACTGCGAACACCAACCATATCCTAGAACCTACTCCTTATCAGGACCTATATTACCAAGAGTCCAGGTGTAATTTCTGTAGCTGGATAAGGGCCAAAGTTCTTATACAGCCATGTCTTAACAATAAAAGCAAAGTCAACAACCCATAATAAATCAGACATAATGACTGTCATATTAGAGATCAACCATGCACTGGTATATTGTGCCCAAAGAGTGGCCCTAGGATGAAGAATCCCTAATACCTACTACTGTTGGAAAAACATGACCCTGGGTAGCATTTGGAAATATGGGCTATAATGGTTCACTACAGGGAAGTGAGAACATAGCCACTGACTTAGAGCAAGTGGCTAGCTTATGTTGGGCCCCAGTGTTCACACAAAACATGTAAAGTCTACATAGTTCAAATACAAGAAGAGGCAAATAAGGTAGGACCAAAGGGCATAATGTAAATAATAAAGACCTACTGTACTGTAATGGTCTAACAGTAATAGCAATTACCATAATAAAATTAAGAACGTTGCCTAAACATAAAAAGTAACAGTTTGCATAGCAATGAAACCAACAGTAAAACAGAACATAAAAATTATGACAGACTTAAAAACAAAGATATAAAATCCTTTTAAAACTCAATAGTAAGAAAAAAAAATAGCCTACACAATCCTAAAATGCAAAGTGACTTGAAAACAGTTTAAAAGCCCTGGCCAAGGACAAGGGCTAAACAGAACTATATATTCTTGAGACAAAAATCAGAGCCTGACATTAAAAACTCGATTTATGGTCCTAGCCAATAAAGAGGGTATACAGTCAAATCAAAGGAAAGTTACCAGCAAACTGAAAACAGCATAGACTCTACACTGTAAAATTATTATTGTAAAAATGCTTTGCAATAATTTGGAGCTTTTCTCCTCAGGCATCCTCTAAAAATGGGCTTCTACCCAGTCAGACTTTCCCAGTAATCAAATGTCAATAAATAATAAATAAATAAACAACTCATTTGTGAAGCTACATGCTGTGGCGACACTGGTGTTGATATTGCTATAACCGAATTTTGAAACTTCATACATACAATTTCATTAGGTTAGTATGTTTGAAATCACTGAATTCCAAGATATTGTTTTCAAGGGGTTTTACAGATTAAGTTACTAGTTTATTACCTGACTTAACTGGGCAAGGACTCATCACAGGAATAACGCACGAAGAAGAAATATTTGTAAGGACCAGGTCTTCTATGTCCGCCTGTTCACTTGTTAGCAATTTGGTCCAGGAAGATGGGTTGTTGAGAGCTATGGTGCTGTGGTGCAGTGTATTTTGTCTATGTTCGGCTACCATACTTCACATTTTTTCTATGGTGTATGGCCATCTTTACTATGGACTGCAATCTTTGTTACATTCTTCCTATACTGGTGAAGTACAGTCTGTACAGTGTGTTTCTTGTTACACTTATGGTCATTTAGTATGCGTGTCGCTCACTTTCCCCTTCCCCTTGTCTATCTCCCTTTTACATTACTTGCTCCTGCACTGGTCTCATGTTCCTGGATTGGTGTTGTTCTGCTTCCTTTTGTTTGAATACCTCTATGTCTGGAGGTGACAAATGGAGAGCTATGCTGGTTAGTTCTGTGAGTACTCACACTTACACATCTAGGTACAATCTACATATACATGCACTCAAACATATGCATATTAGGAAAAAAAATACTTGCATGCATGCAGCACATCCTACACAGTCCTCCATTCACATTTTCAGTCTCCCAACCATATGACCCTTACATCCCCCTACTACTACGATTGGCACTTGAATTAACTCCCCCACACTTTCTTGTACCCTTTACATAATTACACCTACAGGTGCCATACTTCTTAGTTTCACAGTGTCTGCTATTCACACATATGTCTTCACTGTGCAAAACCTTCAGCATTTCATAATGTTCACATTTCCTACTCATGGGTAATGTTGTTTCATCAACAACACTACTGTCTGTCACTCTTATGCCAAAACACCTTCATATCATAGTAGAATTAAAAAAAAAAAATCTTTTAAATAGAGTTCAAATCTACTTTGTTAGATCAATCAGCCACTGAAAAGCTATAGAAAAACAATTTACCCTAAAATAGTACAACCACCTGGAAAAGATATGATGAACTTTTCTGATAAACTGTGTAACAGTTATCTACAGTAAACACATAAAAAAACATTATGGGGATCCTAAGAGTCAGAGATACCACTCGTAAGGTGTTTTAAAGGAATGCAGATGTTATGAAACTGTAACTGAGTATGCTAAAACTGATACAGTAAAAAGGTGCATGGTCTGAATCCATAGCTACACCTTCCCACAGTTTCTAGTATTGTGTTGCATATCTTCAACATTTACTTTTCACGATCCTGTCTCATGAAATAAGTGATGACATTTAATTTTCTTCAAAAACAATTGCTTTCTCATTACAAATATAAAGTCTCTTTTGATATGGGAGGGGTGTAATAATAAAAACTCATACAGGACTAGTTCTAGACGTGATAGCGCTTTAGCTATCTTACAAAATTCAGACTGCAATATTAAAAGCTATAAATTTATAAAGGACATGTGCCAAATAAAACAAGGCACATGACTCTGAAGGATTTCTGTAGTTCTCCCAAAAATTTTCATCATTCTCTTTATGACTTAATATCATGGATAGACGTAATAAAAACTGTCATGTCTTGTTCTGAAATTTACCTTGCAAAGTAAATATGAAATCTTTCAAGCTGAAAAAAAACATTTTGAACTAGGTCTAATAAATGACAACAGTTTAGATTTATGAAGTAGTTTCAAGCAGTGGCAATAGTGTACATTTCAAATTGAAATACATTACTTAAGCAAACATGAGGCTTCATTTAACAATTTTGAAGACTCACAGGCTGACATCTTCATTCCTGATTGTTAAACTTGTTTGTTGCATAGCCTTAGAAACCAAAGAGATGCACCTTTTGAGATTTCTGGCCTGAAAGATGATTTTGTTCATTAAATATGACATCATAATTTGCGACAGAACTGTGCTATAGCAGCTCATCAAATATGAACAGAGTCAAGTTAATAATATGTTTGACGTGATACATAAATATAAAAACACAGTATTGGCTTGCTGACAAGTCTACTGTAATTCATTAAACTGGGAGGGATATAAAATGTGCTTTTTATTTCTGACAATCTTATGGATGAGGCTAAAAGATGAGGACATACTAATGATTTAAAGACTGTAGCAGCCAGGCAACAATAATATGTTAAATATTGCTAATAGTTATCTTCACTTCTGGAATTAGATGTTGGTGGACTACAAGTGATATTAAGTAGAGGATGATGTATCAGGAAATCATGTAGTCCTACCTATATTGTATAAGTACTTGAGAAAGTAGAAGTTGGTAGTACTCTGTATTATCTGGACAAGAGCAGTATATTTATTTACTTAGACTTTGTATGTAGTTACAAATAATGGGTGACCTCCTTTATTTTCAGTAGGTTTATCATGAGTTAAGCACTAAACACATGTCCAGAACTAGGCAGCTGGACAGTGTGTATGGAACAGGCCATCAGTCTTGTACGCAGGATTGGGAAATGTACATAAACCACATTTACACTTTGTTGATAACTGTGGTCAGAGTTATGACAATGGGGCAAATACGGCTGGCGTGGTCAGAGTTATGACAATGGGGCTAATATGGCTGAAAGGTATCATGGTGTTCAGGCACACATTCTTCAATGCAATCCACATGCCAGATTTGTCCCACATGCACTCATTCTTTAAATTTAGTCAGGCATCATGCTGCACGTGTATCTGGAGAGATGATAACATTTTTTGAATCAATACAGAGGCTGTTCACTTTTTTGCTGGCTCCACAGATAGAGGAGAAATGCTGCCCAAAGCCCTAAAATTAACACTGAAAGGTCACAGTGAGACAATATGGACTTCAAAGTTCAGAGCAGTGCATTTACTTTTTCTTCAGCTACCTGACGTGGTGGAAACCTTGCAGGAAATAGCAGATAATGATACCACTGCTATTAATACCACAGATGCAGCCCAGACCCTAATAAAACAAATTGAATTTGCATTTATACGCCGTCTAATAATATGAGACAAAATACTTGGCCTACTTGATCATGTGAGCCAGCATCTTCAAAGTTTTGTGCTACTGGTTGCTACTGGCTTAAATTATATCGGGGGCTTGCTGATGTAATGCAGCACATGCGTGATGTGATGATGGTACAGATGAAACTATAAAAAAATGCTAAAAACTATGTAGCACACGTCAGTAGGATCAGCATTCCAGGAAAAGAGAACGAGGAATAAAAAAGACAAATCTGAGTGTGCTAATGGCGAAGAACATTTGCTTTCATGTGAGCAAAACTTTCAAATGCAACACAACACAGTGCTAGATGCTTTCATTTCACAGCTAAATAAGAAATATGAATCACTATCAGAAACAGCATCTGATTTCAATTTCCTGTTAGGATCCTCTTTTTCAGCTATGGTTATAGCTGACTGGAAGAAATTTGCTGTTGATATGGCATTGAACCACCCAAAGGATGTCAATGACGCAGAATTTCTATAAGATGTCGGAAGTATCAAATTTCATGGCCCTGCTTTGTTATAGACTTTAACAAAGCCACACCATTCTCTTTGTTTACATTTATTCATAGGTTGGGTTTAGAAGAATCTTATCCAAACACTAAAGCTGTGTTCAAACTATTTTTGACTTTGCCTACCACAGTTGCATCCTGGGAATGTAGCTTCAGTAAGATTAAGTTAATAAAGACATACTTGGGATCCTATAGGAAGCAACAATGATTATCAAACCTGGCTCTACTCCCATAAACAGTTTGGCCAGTAGAGTCAGTTTTGAAGATGTTACTTCTGAGCTTGCTTCTGGCAATACAAAAAAAGTGGATGATATTGATGTGTGAACATCCTCAGGGATGGCAGAGATAACAACATGAAGTCCACTGACATGTTTGACAGTTTAAAATCAATTCAGAAAAGTGTACAATGTTCAAAACCCATTTAAAGTGTATATTAAAGACACAAGAAATACTTTATTAAGCCACAGAGAAGACACACTAAACATGGCACAGAATATAAACCTTTTGGTTGACACAGATACAGGGTACAAATACATCCAACAGAAGTCAAAATTCACTGGTAGAATTATCTTGCAGAAGCCAAGAAGCATGATTGGAAACTGTAACTTCAGCTAGCTGGAATCATACTGGGGAAGTAAATGAAGTTCCCATGAAGCACACCACTAACAAAGTCACCATATGACTCGTCAGCATTCTGTGGGACCCTGAACCAAGCTTGCAGAAAGTTCTGTGCCGATTCCTTTCCATGCATATGGACAGTGATCATATGCTGTGAATCCTGCACAAGCTGCAATTGCTGTGACAGTCTTTTCATTGGTGTCAGTGGTAACTGATTTTTTTTTTGGGTGGGGGGAGTTCTTAACATCTTGATCTGCATTAATCTGTGCTGCATTGCAAAGGCTACTATTTCATTTATTGTAATGCTCTCTCTTTCTCCCTTGCATTCTGTAGTAAATGACCATTATACTAATTAGCTTTGCAATATAGACACACTGTACAGTACATGCACAAAAGTCTATTGCTCTGACAAGTCTCCTCTTACACCCATGAAAATGTGATGTCTCAGGGTTTTACTTCTGTGCTGTAATGGAATACAAAATCCCATAGTAACACCTGTTTACTTGACAGCTGTCTCCTGCAGCCTGTTACCTGTGATGCAGGCTATGGAGTTAAAAATATATCTTTATAATTTCTTTGCAGTAAATTGCTGTGGAGAAGCAGTCCAATGAAAATACGTACACAACAAGTATGTTTCTACTGCTCGGCCCATGTGCCCATCTCAGTGAGTAGGTAAAGAGCATTGTATGTAGCGCTTCAGTAGCTGTGCCATCTCTGATTACAGTAAGAAGCTGCTGACTTACTCTTTAGTTGGATGTTAACACTTCTCCTATGATTAAGAATGCAAAATTTCTATTTGCATCATAATACAAAACAGTTATATTAATTCTTATGAAGGGCTATATGTCTTTTTTTTAATGTTTCTTTCCTTGTATTCTGCAACATCTCAGTGTAGTGGAGAAGCGCCACTCCTGAAAAAGCATTGTTACTGACAGTACACATGCATACAATGTCTGCTTCTCTGATCATTTTCCATAATGGTGAATAGTAGGTCAATTTTCCACTTAGTATTTTTACTGTTATCTCTCTGTAACAAAAAGGCTAGAAAAATCTCAAGTAAAGACCTAGAGAAGCTGTTAAGTTAGTGATTCTGTTTTACAACAATCTAAATTATTATTATTATTATTATTATTATTATTATTATTATTGTTGTTGTTATTTATTTATTTTATTTTTTTTTGCTGTCATGACTGTCTGCCTGTCCTGATTCTCCCTCTATGTTTGTTCCTGCAGTTAAAGTGAGAAATGTAGGGTCAGAGAACCAGTCCTATGCTATGAGAATAGATAAAAGTATGCTTTGACTAGCACTGCTGTGAGCAGGTCCTGCATACTTCAAGAGTACATATCAATACACAGCACTAATGGTATGAATAAGCATAACCTCTTCAGTTCTGTATCTGTTTAATAGTTCTGCTTCTGTACTTGTAAATCATTTGCATGACTTCTACTCCTATTTTGCAGTACATCTCCATCGAGCAGAAATCCTCTGAGCTTTGCTACATGCACAGAAGGCATCTTTTAGACTAGTGTGACCTCAGCATGTGCAATAGACTGAATAGGCACGTAAGAGAATTTCACAGTTACCGATTCACTGATAGTGCACGTGCAGAATCTTAAATTTCAGTCTGCATAATGACCTAAATCCATTTGAGTTGGGCAAAATGTACATTTTTCAGTCTACAAAAGTTGCTGCTTTTTCTGCTATTCTAATGCTTGATTTTCATTTGCGGTAAATGAACATGGTGTAGACAAAGCAAAATCCAGGCTGTCAGCTTTGATTTGCAATTTACAATATGCACCCCCCCCTTTTTTTTTGACGATCAAGAAGGTGAGTAGTACATTTTTCCACATCCATGTTCAGAGTGTAATATCAAAGTACATAGGCCTCTGGTCACTTGACCTTTCTAAACTCTGATTTGTCAAGTGAATTGTGAAATTAAAACTTAATATTTATATTTATCAAAATGTTATACACATTCAGTCAGATTTTGTCAAATTATTATGCATGTGCAAAGTTTATTTTGAAATTTGTAATTGATAGTTTTTTTTTCTCTTTAGTAATGCTCCAGTCTTGCTGTTCTGCAATAACTATCAATAAAACTTCCTGTTTGGAAATGCTTTTGAGCCTCTTAGTCTCTTATGTTTTTGTGAAAAGTTGTTGTCGGAAGGCATTTTCTTCCCAATCCTGTTGAAAAAAATTTTTTTTTTGCTCTGCAGGTGGGATAGGGTGAATGAAGGCCTCACCCTGTGTTCCAAACAGTACCTGAGACAATGTTTTCATCATTCAGAAGTGGACAAAATGATATTTGTTATCATCTCTAATAAAATAGTGATTTTAGACTGGGCACATCCAGTGTCAAATAAATGACAATAGATAGACAAAGAAATAAGAGAAAATATACCTTGAATAACAACAGGCAAGTTAACACATTGTAAGTTTTTTTTTTATTACTATCTGAATGCTGAGAGCAAATCTATTCAGACCAACACATAGAACACACTCTATCAAGGGGAACAATACTTAGACCACAACGTATCAAATGGAACAGAACTTAGAATACAACATATCTAATAAGACAGCACTTAGAATACACTGTATCCAATGGAATAGCACATAGAGTACATATTATCTAATATTATGGCACTTAGAATACATTGTATCCAATGGACAGCACTTAGAATGCACTGTAATACACTGTATCCAATGGAACAGCACTTAGAATACACTGTATCCAATGGAACAGCACTTAGAATACACTGTATCTAATGGAATAGCACACAGAGTACACTTTATCTAATGTTACAGCACTTAGAATATACTGTATCCAATGCAACAGTACTTAGAAACACTGTATCCAGTGGAATAGCAGTTAGAATACATTGTAATACACTGTATCCAATGGAACGGCACTTTAATCAGAGTTTTTTAAAGTACCACAAAATGCACATCTTCATGTACAAGGTACAGTATCTTTTTAGGATTCAGCATCTACATTAACATGGCGCTGCATGGTGCTCTAGCACAAATATGTGCAGCACTATGTAGGAATGGCTCCCTAGCCATTCTGAATGCCTATGAGGCATTCTGGAGGAGAGGCATATGCTTATTAGTCATGCTCTCTCTTCCCTGGCACTGCTTCCATAAAGGCATCTACATGCCGAGAGATTCAAAACATCGCTGAGCCATGTAGATCAGCATGGCCATCTGAACCATGCTGCGGTACTGAACACAGCTAAAAGTCCATGTTCCACTACTGATCAAGACTATGGTATGGGAATTGGGGATGGGGGACTCACTAGACACTGGGGATTACTCCTAATAACAAGCACCTTACAGTAAAGGTATTGGGAGGATGCACTAGACACCAGCAATTACACCTAACAGTAAGTGCCTTAATTGCACTGACATCAGGAAGGGCATCAGGGGATGAGGAGATGCACTAGACACCAAAGATTATTCTTAATACTAGGTACCTTAATGGCACTGATGACATTATGGGGATCGGAGGCAGGGCCATGCACTAGACACAAAGGAATATTCTCAATAGAAAGTGCCTTAATGGCACCAATAACAGTATGGAGATCAAAGGATAAGGGGATTCAGTAGCATAACAACACCTACATTATGACAGTGATCAAGGGTGGGGGGATACACTAGCCTCCAGGACATACTAAATGGCTACCATAGTGAAAGTTTGAATTTTACAGGACTGAGGTGAACAACAGAAAGGCAGTCAGATCAGTTATGAGGACTGTAGTGTTTGTGTGTTTGTATGTGTTTGGGGGCCATGCTGTGTATACTTGCATGAATGGGAGAGTGTCTGGGGAAAAATACCATGGCCTACACAAGTGCAGTTTTGTACTGTGACATTCAGATGAGCAATGATCTGAAATATCTACACACTGTGGCAGAAAATGTGATTAAGAGGCATTGAAATCAGCCTATAATGAGGTCTTACCTCCTCGCAGCTAACACGTCTCAGAACTGCAAATTGGCACTTCATGGGAACAGAACCTTTTTAGCATGAGAGACTCTTTAATGAATACCCAGGTTGGAATGTATTGTATGTAATGGACAAAACTTATGATCAGTAATTAACTCTTGGTATCGAGAGAGGGAGCCATTACTAAGACTTGGATGACTGTTTTCAATTAGTTAAACAGGCACTGAAGTAGCTGGGCAGGAAATGAGTAGCATGAGAAGGGCAAGTCTACTCAGGTTTTCCTGGGGGCTGAGGTGGGAATAGCGCAGATATCCTAAGATATGCATTTCAGCAATGTTTCTCTAATGATAATCAAAGACCTGCCAAGATATACCAGGCTTTCAAGGGAGTTGGGCTATTCAGTGGTTTTGTCACTTACATAAATGAGTGTATCATGTCCAAACCCATTCTATGGCTACACTTTGGGTTTATCTGAAGAGTCATTTGCATGTGTGTAGGAATTAACCAAAAAAAAAACATTACTGGATACTTGAAAGACAGTAGTACTTCGGTTTTCTGTCCCCTTTGAGGAACAAATAGTCATGATTATGGTGAGAGGCCAAATAGGGCAGCTGCAGTGCTGCAGCGGTTAGCATTGCCACCTCACAGCAAGAGGTTCTCTGGTTCAATCCTTGGCTGGGGTGCCTTTTGTGCGGAGTCTGCATGTCCTCTCTGTGGTCACGTGGGTTTCCTCTGGGTGCTCCAGTTTTCTCCCACATCCCAAAGACATGCTGTAGGTGGATTGGACACAATAAATTGGCCCTAGATGTGAGTGTGTGTGTGTGTGTGTGTGTGTGTGTGTGTGTGTGTGTGTGTGCGTGCGTGTGCGTGTGTGTACGTGTGTGTGTGTGTGCATGTGTGTGCCTTTTGTGGAAGGTTGGGTGCCAGGCTGGCAACTCGACACCATAAAAACTCCACTGCCAATCATGAGTGGACAGGTGATCCGCTGTGGCAACCACTAACCAGGGAAAAGCCAAAAGAAGATGGTGACAGGCCAAATGGTCTGCAGGTGATTGAGGAAAAGAAAAAAGGCTGCTTTTGCTTAACACCTGCTAGCAGAATCAATTTACTGGTGTATTCTTTGTTGTGGTTATTTCAGAATTCTACAGCATGTCGTCTGGGGAAGATCTTTATGCCTCTCAGTTCCTAGCACTACAGTAGCAGTCAGAGTTGCATTTCTTATGGAGCACTCTTTCCCCATCACAACAAAATCTCTAGTATGCCTAGTATGAGACCTAACAATCAGAATAGAAAGTGGCTGACAGTGCAGTTTAACAGTTAAAGCAGTGAGACACAAATTAGTTAATCCTACAGAGTTTGATTCTTACACCCATTTTTAGCATGCTGTTGACTGAATGTTGTTTTTATCAGGACAGTTTTGCTGACCAAGCTAGTGCACTGACTCAAAAAAATCCATTTCGCTGATAACCCAGAGACCAAAGAAGTTAGGTCACCACTTCAGGCTTACATTGTAAATAATCAAAAAAAAAGTGTTACTTATGTAAAAAAAAATCTGTCTTGTAAACAAAGAGAAGATGTCACTATCTGAATAAATGTAGTGCTTGCAGCAGAAAAATAATTACAGAAGCCAAAGTGATTTGAAACAACATAGGAATCTCCATTTCATCTTACTGCTTACAGCTGTAAAAGAAAAATAAAAGAAGAAAGGGGTCAGCTATAGAAAAAATGATGCAAATATAAGCTGGCACATGTCTAAAAGATTATGTTTTTCAAAGCACTCTAGGGCTTCTAGGGGCATTTTCAAGAACATATGTACTTTAATATATCAATAAAGGCTTGCAGTCCTTTGTTATGAAGTCATGACATTAAATGCATACAATGCAAATACACCAAATGCTTCGGTGCCGATCACGGCCATTTTTCTCTTTGATTTTCAGCAGTATCTAAACTAGAAAAAACAAGTGCATTGATTGGGAATTCAGCCCTAATTTATATTGTTGACCTTAGATTTGTATAACCACACAGATGGCTACAACCAGCAATTGTTAAAGTCAATAGTAATTTTATAAAACAGAAAAGCATGGATTGTTTTGAAGCAGCAAAAGGTACAAGAGGGTCATTCAATAGCAAAGATGTGAACAAGAGGTTTACTCAATACTTTACATTGTGTGTGCCTGTACTTTGCCCATCCCCCCATTATAATATAAGCACTGACTGCAAAACTAGAATACAAAGCTTCCAAAGTCACCAGAGCAATGCACTGAATTAAATGCTTAAATTAATTTTTATAACTGTAATATATGAAAATAGCTGAGAAAAAAATAGTAACCATTGTTGTTGAAGTGCTGCTTATTTTCTTAGAAACCAATCTTTTCAGGTTTTTAAATAAATCCAAACCTGAAAAATCTGATAACTCAACAAATGGAGATAGCTGGCTTGAACAAGGTGGCACTGATATGGACAGGATGTCAACATGCTGATAAAATTGACTATAATTTAAGGGGCAGTTGGCAGCATTGGCATGCATAGGGTGGCAGCAGCCTACACTGGGTGACAATAGTATGTACAGGATGACAGTTGGACTGCAGATAATAATAAAGGGCTGCATTGAGTGATAGTGACCTAGCATTGAGTGACAGTAACCTACCACTGAGTGACAGTGGCCTGCACAATGTATCAGTGGCCTGTAGAAGTGGCAGTGGCTAGCACTAGGTGTTAACAACCTGCACAAGATGACTATGGCCAACATTAGCTGGAAACGACCAGCACAAGATGACAGTATAACCTGCACAGGATGTCAGTGACCTGCACTGGTTAGTAGTGGACTGCATAGGATGATGGCCACTAGCCCAGGATGACAGTGGCCTACACAGGATGCAGTGAGTTAATTGTGGACTGCACAGTATGGCAGTAACCTGCAGAAGATGGTTGTGGCCATACTGGGTTACAGTAACCTGCTCAGGATAGTAGTGGTTTGATGCTGATGTCAGTGGCTGACACAAGGTGGAAGTGACCAGTCCAGGTTATGAGATGTCTGCAAAGATGATAGTAATCTTTAGTGGTGATAGTAACTTGAACAAGATGGCAGTTGCTGTCACTGAGCAACAAGCAGAAGTGACCAACAAAAAATTATATCATACAGGTATAAAATAGGTATGGGGAGCAGTAAATAACATTACTGTTACTCAGCTCAGCTACAGAACTGCCCACTCTCCCTGCATCCTATCCCCACTAGCTACATCAAAAATCATCTTCTCAAGCTTAAACCATGTTCCCCATCTCTTTTTCTGAAAGCTGCTGCCAACTCCATAGCATACCCAGTCTCTATACTCATTAACTACTCAACCACTAAATCCACTGTCCCAACTCTCTGGAAGAAATTCCATGCATACCAATCCACACGGGAGGAAACTCACCTGAACTATCTATTGCCCAATTGATATACTCTCTCCCTTCCCCAAAATTCTTGAGCACTGTGTGCATAAGCAACTCATATCTTATCTTACTCAAGAAAACCTTATCATCCCTACACAACAAGGCTTCCACCCCCCCCCCCACCACAGCACCACTACTGCTCTTATTTCCTTTACAAACACCATCTCCCTAGCCAGAAACAATAACAAACTGGTCGCCTGTATCTTCTTAGATCTCCCAAAAGCCTTTGACACTGTCTCCCACCCCATCCTCCTCTCTAAACTTTCTCAGCCTCTCTCCTTCTACTATCTCTTGGTTTTCCAGCTACCTCACTAACAGACAGCAAACTGTCAAATGGATCTCTGCTCTTTCTCCCTTCCTCCCTATAAAAACAGGACTACCACAAGGCTCATTCCTAGGCCCTTTTCTTTTTAACATCTTTACTAACCAACTCCACACTTCCTGTCCTCAGTCTTCCCTTATACAGTACGTGGATGACTCCACTGTCATCACCATTGCAGACAACTCCTCTGACCTCCTCACCCTAACTCAAACCTCCTTCAACCTCACCGAAACTTAGCTTACTAACAATCAACTCTTTCTAAACCTTAAGAAAAAAAAAATCCTCCTATTCCTACCTAAATCTCTCCACCACCTTAAATCCTCCTTCACCATCTCTTCTCTTAACAACACTACTATCTCATCAGAACCCCACACTAAACTCCTATCAGTAACTATTGATGGCCAACTTAAATTTGACCTCCATGTATACCACAGTATAAAGAAAATGCACCAAAAACTTGGTCTACTATATTGGAACAAAAAATTCCTTACCCCCAAATGCAGAATCTAACTTACCCAGGCTTATCTTCTCCCCAACCTCATCTACTGTTCTCAAATCCTTACTAACTTACAGTCCTCTGTACAATTCAAACTTGAAACCACATACAGCAAAGTGTCCAGATTTGCAGCCAACTTACCACCAAAATCATACCACTTTCTAGTGCTCTGTAAACTCAACTGGCTAGAGTTATCTAACCGACTCTTACATACTCAACTTCTCATTATCCACAGCATCATAAACAAGCCCTCCTTCTGCCATAGCCTTTCCTCTCTTGTATCCCTCTATAACCAATCTCACTCCCTCATAAGCTCTGACCAACTCCTTCTACAGATTCATAAACCTAAAAAATCTTTAGGACAAATCGTCTACAGTTACCATCCAGTTCTATCATGGAACAAGCTTCCCATGGTCCTCAGAAATACTACCCACATGCTAGTCTTTAAGACAAATTGCAGGAATTACCTTAACAGTACCTGGAGGTGTCACTGCAATCATTCCACCTGAAAATTTCCCTCTTTTCTACATTCTGCTTCTTCCCCTCACCTTCCTTCCAACCTCTTCTTCTCCCACTATTTTGCTATCTTTTCTACCTTCCCACATTTAACTATGCCATTCAACTAATGCTCTCCACACCCCTCTATATTCTTTCCCCCTATTATTCTGATACTACCACCTTTCTTCCTTCCACCCCCACCATCTTGTTTCACTCTCTCTGTAACTTACCAAACCTACTACCTTTCCAGACCTATGTCCACGTGTCCACGTTTCTTCTGCATTCTTAGTAACCACAAGCCACACGAACACGTAGCAGAAAAGCACTTATACCAACACGAAAATGCAAGTCCACTGTTTGGCACAATAAAGGTTGTCCTCCAATACCACAGTACTATAGAAAGGCGAACTCCTACAAAGTAGAACCAAAGCTCTTTATTTCCACATAAAACACACAGATTGAGCGCGCTTTCGTCTCGTATCGCGAGACTTCATCAGAATCTAAAAATACAAGCATATCACATTCTTTAAATATGCTCCCAAAGAATTCATTGATTCAATTAATAAAATTCAAATCAATTATGTTGTTAATCCAATCCAAATCAATTTATGTATATAAATATATATATATCTCACATTAAAAAAAACATTGTTAAAATGCCATTGTTGAAGTTCATATAGCCCTGTCAGCATAATAAAATCATATTATGTATATTATGTATATATACACAAAACTCTAATAAATATCTGAATAAATAAATAAGTAAATACCAGATAGTAATAATTATGAAGGCTAAAACTAGATGTGGTGAATATGTAATACCCTTGAACAGTGTAAAGAAATATATAAAACACATATTATTGAAACAATAATAATAAATACTAATTAATAAAATTAATTAGTAATAAATAAGTAATGCAAAATTGTTGAGTTTACAGTAAACAAATATGACAAAGTTATCCAAAATATTAAATATTAATACATATTAATAAAGTTTAATAAATATTAAAAATCATGTAGTATAGTATGTATAATGTTAATACGTATGTATTCTTTTTAAAATTCTTTTTAGGATTCAATGATAGTAGTTTCAAGGCAGGTTTTATCGAGATATGGTCATTCATTCCTGGGTATACACAAGAGTCCAACCTCATTTGCCATATCATTTCGCGATACTCCAGGAATGTCTCCCAATCTCCTTTCCTTTCTTTATGTTTCACTACTTCAAGGACCCAAAATTTTAAGTTCATATTCTGACAAATGGATGTATGTCTATAAATTGCATTGTTCTCATTTCTTCTATTTATGTCTCTAATATGTTCATATATGCGATTCCTTAGATGTCTTTCAGTCTTTCCAACATAATAACCCCAGCATGACTCACAATAAGCTAAGTACACTACTCCCTTAGTGTAGCAGCTGGCATATTCATAGCTCTTAATAGAAAAATTTATGCTAGGGATTTTGACCTCCTTAACACAGGCAATATAGGAACATTGTGCACACCTACCACATTTGTGTGTTCCTACTCTAGTTAATGCTCCTTCTTTTACCTGTCTCTTTTTACTCTCTAAAATATTTTTCAGGTTCATATTTCTCCTAAAAGTATATCTAAGTTGTTGTTAGAATATATTTATTCTTGTTGGCATTGTCTTGAACATATTCCAAATTCCGTTAATACTTTTTTTGACCCACCCAATGTCAGAATAATAAGTTAAAATTAACCGTGGTATATCCTTTTCTACACCAGTCACTTTTGTTGTTATTACATTACTTATTTCAGTAATAGTCTCATTGTTGATTGTCCCTGTCTGTAATAATCTGTCAACTAATAATGGTCCATATTTAGTATTACGATTCTTTATTATTTCTTTCTTAACTTTTTCAATAAGCATATTCGGATAACCTCTTTCATTAAACATTACGTGTATAAAATCCAATTCCCTTATAAAGTCACTAAATTCAGTTGTCATTCTCGACACCCTTATCATTTGTCCTTTAATAATATTTATTTTCAAATGGTAAGGATGATCACTTTTATATTGTAAATATGAGTTTGAATAACATTCTTTTCTATAAATTGTTGATTTATATTGCTTCTTCATATAATCCTTTTTTATTTTAACATCCAGGTAATGTATTTCTTCTTTATTCATCATGTAGGTAAAACTAAGAAACTCGGTGGAGGTGTTAATATATTCCATAAAATGTTCCACAACTTCACATGGGCCATTCCAAATAATAATAATGTCATCCAAGAAACAAAAATATTTTTTAATATATTGCTGATACATAGATTGAAAAATATAAGTTTTCTCCCAAAATAACATTATGATGTTTGCATAAATGGGGGCACATGCCGAACCCATGGCCACTCCGTCAAGTTGATGGTAAATGTCCCCCTGAAAATATATAAAATTATATTTCAACACTAGTTCCATATTTTCCAAAACTAATTTAAACTCATCTGGGTTTAACATCTTAAATTCACTGACCATATTTTCAAACCATTCCATTCCTTCTTTGTGCGGAATTACAGAAAATAAATCTTTAACATCAAATGTTACACTGTTCAAGGATATTACATATTCACCACATCTAGTTTTAGCCTTCATAATTATTACTATCTGGTATTTACTTATTTATTTATTCAGATATTTATTAGAGTTTTGTGTATATATACATAATATACATAATATGATTTTATTATGCCGACAGGGCTATATGAACTTCAACAGTGGTATTTTAACAATGTTTTTTTAATGTGAGATATATATATTTATATACATAAATTGATTTGGATTGGATTAACAACATAATTGATTTGAATTTTATTAATTGAATCATTGAATTCTTTGGGAGCATATTTAAAGAATGTGATATGCTTGTATTTTTAGATTCTGATGAAGTCTCGCGACACTGGCAAGGCAGCGCTCAATCTGTGTGTTTTATGTGGAAATAAAGAGCTTTGGTTCTACTTTGTAAGAGTTCGCCTTTCTATAGTACTGTGGTATTGGAGGACAACCTTTATTGTGCCAAACAGTGGACTTGCATTTTCTTCTGCATTCTTGCCACTCTGTTCTTTCCCACCTCCTCTGTACTCTCCACCTATTTGAAATGCCTCATTTCCTGAATTTCCCTGACTTGTACAGCAATGGTCATCTACTTAATCCTAATCTTATGTAAACTTTTTGTGTTTATTATATGTTTGCTTGCATATGTTTACTAAAAACGTCCAAAAACTAATAGGCACAAGACAAGATGAGCGTAAACTGCAAAATCCAACAAGGTTTAATAGCTGAGTAAAACAAGCTTACTTATGTTTGTTTGCATAACCTGTACTGAGAATTTACTACTTGTTTGTTTTAGGTTCATAGATTAGTACTAGGCTAACTGCCTATGTGGGCCATTTTAAGCCTAGCCAATTACCCCATGTGAGAATTGAACCCTGCACCTTGTGTCTGTAAGGTGAACACCTTAACCATTATGCCAACCCCTCCCCCTCTCTTCACTAACATAACCTGAATTGAGAAGCTATTACTTGTATGTTATCTTCTTTTTAAATGCATAACCTACATGGAGAATGTATTGTTTGCTTAACAAGTACTGTGGAATGTTTTAATCCCTTACTTTAGAATGTGGAGCTTTACTCCCCGGGCCTCCACTGAAAAAGGGCACAAGCTCAGACGGACGATCCCGGTCAACAAATATCAAATAAATAAATAAATAAAATGAATTAGGACAATCAAGCTTCGTAAGTAGGTCTGATGCTTGTCAAAAGTGAACTTATGAACCTGTGAACATTCTCATATTATCTCAATGGGCAAAGAATTCATTACTTACATATTCTGAAAAAAGAGCTCATCTGTGCATCATTTAGGAGAACCAAATAGAAGAGGTGTTATTTAACTTGAGTTGAGACTCAAATGCTTTGGTTCATATAATATTATGAGGAAAATTATTCCAGTCTGGACAGCTTTTTAGACAGGCACTGTTTCCATAGCCACAGCAGTAAAGGAAGGTGTCATCAACACTTTGCATGATTTCACTGAAGCTACAATATCTCCTTAGGTTGGTACAGAGTTTGAGATGGTGCTAGCATATTTAACCCTTTGGAGTTTTCCATTTAAGAAACCTGGAGCCATAAAATCTCAATTAAATTGATGTTGTGCATGTAAATATTGAACCTCAGGACAAAACAATCCACTAGATCAAATTAGTTTCAAAGGTCAACAAATACTCCACTGCTGGCCTGTCAAATGTCCATTTTGTATGAAGATCAGTAGGATGACAGGACGATCTGATTAGTATAGTCTTTACTCTAAAGTGAATGCATGTTGGCGGTATCTGACCGTATGCATTATTTAGTTATTTGTTCACTTTGTTATCTGGGTTGGTGGGGAGGTACATAGACCATGTTTGGACATATCCTGGGCCAAATAGGCAGTTATCAGTTTGTTCAAGCATTGAATTACAAATATCATATACTAAATGACACACGACTATGCACTCAAACGTAATATTTCCAGACAGAAGTACATCAGTAAACAATAACTGACAATATCTGACAGTGGAAATTACTACATTGATAATACACCCATAAAAGTAAACCTAGTGGTCTGGGATTGCTTGTTGACAGCAACATGACCTTTGACCACCATGTGTCTAATGTAGTGAGAAAATAAGCATGGCATCCAGGTCCAAGGAGGTCACTGTTCTGCTGTACTTGTCTCTTATCGGACCAATCATCAAGTTTAAAGCACACTTTGTCATGTACATGTCCAGGTACTTGCAATAGCTTGAGAGACCACAGAGGTTTCTCACAAAAACAATAACGGGAAGAAGAAACAAGTCCTATGTGGACCACATGAAAGCCCTATCTCTCTACCTGGTCTCTTACAGACTGCTGCATGGCAATCTATGCCTAGCCTACAAGGCATCCCATGATCCCACACAGACAGATTTATTGCACATCCACAAAACAAACAGCATCAGAAATACCAGTTCTAAGGACCTAACTTGCTGTGAGGGAAAGGTTAGTTTGCTTTTTCTTTCTTGTATTGTTTATTATTTATTTATTTATGCATTTTATTTGCATCTGTTTATTGGGATGGTCCACTGGGCCATACTGGGCCCATATTCAGTGGATGCCCAGGCAGAAAAACTACACAGTGAAATGAACAATACAGAATATAAAGAATACACAATACATAATATACAATATAGTACAATAGATCAGCATGATAAGTACAACAAAACAGAAGGGTCATAGTTGATAATTTAAAATCAGAGTACAGTATTAGAGTACAATATCAAGGATAAAGTGGATTACACAATTAGAATATAACAAGTTAGGATATAACAAGTTTGGATAATTAAGTTACTTATGTGAGTAGCTTAGTCTGAGTAATTAACACTTATGAAGTTATAAGCATGAATTTAGGTGATCAAATATAGCAGGCAGTACTAGCACTGTAACAAAGTAAGTGTTTTGAGCTAGAAATAGATATATCAAAGTAGTAATAAATGAAGGTATGGTAGTTTGGAGGGGGGAGTCAGGTTTTGGGAAGTGCAGTTTTGGCACATGCACACTGCCACATAGAGGAAAGGTGTTGTCTCAGGGACTTTTTAAAGATAGCTGGATTTCTGGTAGTCCTAATTGATGGTGGCAGGGTATTTCTTAGTTTTGCAATAGTAAAGGAGTAGGGCAGATGACCAGCTGAAAGGTTTGCTTTTTCGATGGTCAGGAGCAGTTGTTTTTTGGATCAGAGAGGTCTATTTGGGTGGTACTGAGTAAGTAGAGAAGAAAGGGCAGGACAAGTCAATTTGATGGCCTGTATATAAATTTGTGTGCAATGGTTAATTGTAAAGATAGTGTGGACGTTCTAGCCAATTTAGTAGGCGTAATGAGAAACAGTGGTGAGATGAATACTTCACTTTGGTTTCAAATTTAACAACTTAATTGTAGCACATATCAAGTTTGGATTTCAGAGAGGACTGGATGTTGGTCAGAAGAGGGGCACCATTTAGGAGAGATGGCAGCAGAAAGGAAGAGGCCAGGGACAGTTTGCAGAGTAGTTGAAGAAGTATTTGTGTCTACAGAGGATGACCAGTTTTGATGTCTTTTTTTAATATCCTGTTTCCACTAGAAAACTACTAATTTATTCTTATTTCTATTGCATTCCATATCACCTCAGCATGAGCTAAGTATGCTTGAAATGACAACTGTACCTTATCTGTATCTATGTAATCTGTTTAGACCCTTTTTTAATTATCATTATTATTCTTTGAATTTGTGACAATTATTACAGTCATATAGTGTGCCTGTATATGGTTGTAACTGCTTAGAGCTATTTTACTAGTCTGAACTTATAATTTTTTTTTTTATCTATATATGGCTGTAACTGCTTAGAGCTATTTTACTACTTTGAACTTATTATTTTTTACTGTATAATATTAACTGTGCTGGAGCTTTTCTCCCCGGGCCTCTACTGAAAATGGATCTAATTCCAGTTAGACTAGCCCGGTCAACAAATGTAAAATAAAATAAAATAAATAAAATAAAAATAAATATTGTTGTGAAGATGTAGGTCAACTGTTATCTTTTCATCTATGATAGCTCCTAGTAGGTTTGTATTTGGAACAGCCTCAATGATAATATTATTTTGAGAATGAATAGTGAATTAATTCTTGTTTAGGGCAGTGTTTTTTTAGGGGTAAATAGTTCAAGTTTAGTTTTTTTGGGATTTAGGATGAGATGATTATTGGTCATCCAAGTTTTAGTAGAAGTGAGAGCATTTTGGGTGAGATGCTGTAGTTCCAATGTGGACTTGGCAGTGCAGGTGATGGTTGAGTCATCTGCATATTGAATGACAGTACCTTGACAAAGAGTGATTTGGAAGTTGTTGATGAAAATGCTGAACAGAAGGGGCCCATGTATGGATCATAGGAGGACACCTGTGGTTGTGTTAAGGAATGGAGAGAAAGAATGTTTCCATTTGGTAGATTATTGCCTATTTGTGAGGTAGCTTGAGAACCAGTTTAGCGGTGGTAGAGAGATGCCTAAGTTAGAGAGTTTAGTAAGAAGAAAGGGGTGAGAGACTGTATCCAAGGCCTTGGGTCAAGAAAGAGCAAAGAAACAATTTTTCCAGCATCTCAGGCCTGGTTAACTGTATCCATGAAGGATATTAGATCTGTAGTAGTACTGTGACCAGGTGTAAACCATGCTGAGTAGGAGAAAGGATTTAGTTATGAAGCAGATAATTAAGCAGTTGAGTATGAATGCATTTTTCTAAGATCTTAGAGATGGGTGCGAGGATAGCAATAGATCAAAAGTTGGAAATGTCAGTATTATTGCCACCTTTATGGAGAGGGAGAATATATGCCTTTTTCCAGATTGAAAGTTCATGGGATTCCTGAATAGATCTGTTAAGAAGTATGCTGATGGGGTAGGCAATAGAGGTGGCTGATATTTGTAGGAATTCTGGAGGTAGGTTGTCAGGTGTGTTGGTTTTGAGTTTAAGAAGCAGTTTTTTCATAGCAACTGTAGGTATAGGTGAGAGAGAAAAGCTGGGTAAAAGAAGACAACTTTATTGCCTTTTCTATTTCATATATTGTGATTTGTTTTTACACTGTATTTTACTTGTATTCTACTTTTAATTGCATATTACAACTAGTCAAGAGACTGCAGCTGTGTCTCTTGTGAGTCAAACAGAAGTTAGAACAGGTCAATTAAGGTTAATTATCTGTGAACTGAAGGTGGAGATAGGAACTACACCTTCTATAGAAGGGGAAAAATAAAACATTTTAAAGCCTTACTGGCAACGTTCACCCAGACTCTGCCACAACTTGCTGTGAGGGAAAGGCTAGTTTGCTTTAGTTTTCATGTATTTTGTATTACTTTATTGCCTTTTTATGTTTTATATATTGAGATTTGTTTTCTTTACATTGTGTTTTACTTGTATTCTGCTTTTAATTGCATATTAATACTAGGAAAGAGACCACAGCTGTGTCTCTTGTGAGTCAGATAGAAGTTCTTTTCCTACCCTCCCATCCTGTTGCTGTTGTCTTCTTAAACTCAACTGTCTTTCTGGATACCTGTCCCTTATGTTAAATTGACCACATATCTCCTTCCCCTCTCTTCTTTCATTGGCTGTTGGGAGTAAGCTCAAAATTATCATTTTGTGAAATTACTCCCCTTCAACTATTTAAATTTATTGGCCATCCCACTGTATTCCATCGAAACAGAATACAAAGTGCCCACCTGTTTCAATCTATTTTGCTCTTTTAAAATTAGTGGCTCTACATGTAGACAGCTAAAGCTTAAGTTACCCATTCTTTCATGTCTAACTGCTTAGAGCAAACTCTAGTGCTCAGGATATTAACCCATTTTTTCCATCTTAGGTTCATAGGTTCATAAGTTTATACTAGGCTATCTGCCCTAGGGCATTTATAAGCCTAGCCAGAGTGTGTTTGGCTTTCGCCACCCATTTTAAATTAATTTTGCTATGCCCTTTTTCGAGGTTAGTATACTATGCCTCTGTCTAACAGTGACACAAAAGTGATACCCAGAGTAAATCTACGATCTCCCATCCACTCATCAAGATTCCTCTTGAAGAGAGTCAATGAGGGACTCTGCCTAACCTGGACTGGGATTTTATTCCAGAGTGAAGGGAGCCTCTGGGTTATGAATCTGTCCCTCCAGCATGTCCTATTTATTTCAGTGCTGAGGTTCAACTCTCTCGAGCGCATAGCTTGATGGGATTTGGATTTTCTGAGGTGCAGCATGTCCATTAATTCCGGATTGGACATGGCTTTATACATCAGGCAAAGATCGCCTCTGAGCAGGCGGTATGCCACTGAGTAGAGCTGGAGTTTCTTTAACCGGGCAGCATATGGCATCTGTTTGAGACCTTTGATCCTCTTGGTGAGGTACTTTTGGGGTCTTTCCAGTTGCTGCAGGTGTCTGGTAAGGTACATCCCAAAAGGGACATTGTACTCAATTATGGGCCTGATGAGGGATGAGTAAAGAGGCATGATGACCTCCCCTGATCTAGATGTGAATCCCTTCATGATTAGGTGGGCTATATAAAATGTTTTTCTAACCACTTTGGCCACATGGTTGTCAAATGAGAGATTGCTATCAACTTGGGTCCCCAGGTCGCTAATTACTTCTTCTGTACTTAATGGATTACCACCTATGTGGTAATTTGTGGACACTTTGTTTTTGCCAAAGGGGATGACTATACACTTTTTGGCATTTAGCTTGAGGCCATGGCTCTGGCACCAGTTGTCTGTTTCTATGAGGCCCTTTTGGAGGATGCTTGTGTTGGCTGGAGAGTCGATTATGGCGCCCAGTTTGCAGTCATCTGCCAACTTGGTCAGCCACAGTCTTTACGTGTTGGCCTGTACCTCTGAGAAATATATACCGAACAAGAGAGGTCCCAGGACTGAGCCTTGTGGGATGCCACTTGTAGCTGGTTTGGAGTCTGACATGGCTGCAACAATTCTAACCATGTGGGTTCTGTCCTTCAGCCAGTTTGCAACCCATCTAGTGACATAGGGGTTTATATTTAAGCTGGTGAGCTTATCTATAATGCCCGAGTGGGGTATTGTATCGAAGGCTTTTGCGAGGTCCAGGTAGGCTGTGTGGACCACCTTCCCCTCATCAATGGCCTTGGTGACTGTTTCAAAGAAATCAACCAGGTTTAAGAGGCAGGATCTGCCCTTAACAAAGCCGAACTGGGTAGGATCCAGTGTCTGTAGGTCCCCAATATCTTTATTTATGAGGTCCATGATGATCCTTTCCATAGCTTTGCAGACCAAGCTAGTCAGGCTTATGGGGTGATAGTTTCCAGGATCCATTGAGGCACCACCTTTGTGGAGAGGGACCACTGTTGCTGTAAGCCACTCTTTTGGTACATGTCCTGTAGTAAGGCTGAGATTGAACAGTAGTTTTATGTTTGGGTTTAACTCTTCTTGGAGTTCATGTAGGACGCAGCCCAGGACACTGTCTGGTCCCATTGATGCTGTGTTTTTTGCTTTGGAGAGGGCGGCTCTTACCTGAGCATCTGAGATGTCAGGGGGGCAGCACTCTGCTGGGATAGATATTTGCCCTTTTGGTGGGGAGGGGGGAGAAGTTTGTGCTGAACCTGTCAGCTAGGATGTTGGCAATGTCTGTGGGTTCAGTGTATTTTTTGTCATTTTGGACTAATTCTGACTATATCTGGGAATTCCCACCCAGGTTCCTAACATAACCAAAGCAAGCCTTGTGATTATCCTTAGTATCCTGTGCAATTTTTCTCTCGAAGCTGGCCTTAGACGATTTTATGAGTGCCCGTAGTTTTTTTGCTAATACTGATCAGAGATGCCTTCCCTTTTTGGGATTTTGCTCTATCATGTAGTAGCTTCCTCCTTCTATTGTATAGTTTATTTATGGCTGGGGTCCACCAGACAGGACGTCTGCCTTTGGAGGATTGGGTCTTGGTTTTATTTGGGATTGCATGATCCATGCTATCCTGAAGGTGTTCATAGAATGCATTTATAAAGGATTCTGCGGTCTGGGCCATATTTTCCACAGGCTCAGGGGCTTTGAAGGATTCCACCTCGGTTTTGAGGAGTGTGAAATTTGCTTTAAAGAAGTTTTTCACTGTGGTTTTCTGGGCAGGGGGTGGGGGTCGGGATGTGAATATCCAGTGAGATTAGTTTGTGGTCTGATCTTACCAGTGAGAGATACACTTCTGGTCTGGAGCATAGAGTCCCCATGTTGGTGATGATCAGGTCCAGTATGTTTTCCCCTCTTGATGGAGTGGTAACAAGTTGTTCCATAGCATTTGAGTTTATAAATTCTAGGAACCTTTGGGCTAGCGTGTTGGAGCTAGAGTAATGCTCCCAGTCTATGTTTGAGTAGTTGAAATCACCTGATATAATGGTGTTTGGAGAGACCTTCATATTTTCCAGTGTTCTCAGGAAGGCCGAGTGGGGTTCCTGGGTTTGGGAGGGTGGTCTGTAGCAGGCTATAAACTGGAAGGCAGTTTTCCCCACTGTTAGTTGCACATGGATAGTCTCTGATGCTTCGTGCTGTACCACCAACCTGGAGGTGTGGGTATCTTTGACGAATATTGATACTCCCCCCTCCTTTTGTGGTTCGGTCCAAGTTTTAGGGCCAAAAAGCATGGTATGAGGTATAACCTGGTAGTGGTGGGGTGCTCTCGGGAGCCTTGAACCAGGTTTCTGTTACTGCACTGATATCGATGTTCTCCATGCTAAGGAGAGTTTCGAGTGCGTGCATCTTGAGGTTTAGACTTCTGGCGTTGAGTAGCATTACTCTTCTCCCTTGTGATACCTATTGCATATTGATATTGATATCTATTGCACAACCACCAATTATTGCAGCCCACATTCTGCCTCTCCGTAGTAATCTTGGGATTAATATTTCTGTTTACTCCTGGTGAGAGAAGGAGCACAGGGACATTATTTCCCTGAGACTGCTGATCACTGGAAAGCCTAATAACTGCTTCATAGGTGCCAGCTTGGAATTTGTTCTTATATTCTGCTTCTGGTGAGAGCAGGAGCAGAGTGCATTGATTCCTGACTGTTTCTGTTTGGGTAATGACTGTCTGTGCTTGATGTTCCTAATTGGTCTGGTTGCTATTCAAGCTATCTACCAGAAAAAGTCTACAACGAGAATAACAGACCCTTGCATCATCTGGCACAAGACTGTGGATCACCAAACAAGCTGTGGCCTGCTTCTCATCTTGGGACTGGTGCTAATTTTTTGCTTCTGGTGAGAGAAGCGAAAGAGCATTGTATCCCAGCAGAGTGAAGCTGTAGTGAGACCAGCACTTGTAGTAACCAGGCAGTAGCTACAACTCCCCTCTTTTCATCCTTCTTGACAAGCTAATTCTTTATTTTAAGTCAGTACTGCTTGATTTGTTTCTAACTTCAGAATATCTGCCTAAATAATTCATCCTTAAATTTTCAGATTCTGCTTATTAATTTCTCTTCAAGTGTTTGGCAGTGCCCTGTATAGACACAGATACCTTGAGTGACATTTTTCCTGTAAAATCACAGCTGAAATTTCACCAATGCCTAGTTGCACACAGGAAAACTAGTTTGCAATGATAAGCACTGTCCCCAGAGTTGCAAACCAGAAACTCCTGACATTGTTTTATATTTTCACTCCAACTGTCTAATCAATAAAAGAAGGTCTGTTGTCATAGATACAAACTTTCCCACTACCTCCATTACCTGCTTGGTGGATATGGGCATCCTGAGGCAATGTAGAAATTTCCTCATGTTTAGTGACAACTAGTTAATTCTAAAACAAACAGATATGGTATGTGAGAGATGTATTTACATGTCACTGGAGACAAAACTCTAAAGGGTTGGGAGGGTGGACATAAAAGTACTCCTAATGTCAATAGGGTTGCCAGTAGTACAGTGATGCACCTGTAGTGAAAGGAGATACTGCCAGCCCAGCTAGCTGGAATTTGGTAAATAATTATATGTCACAGATGAATATCAAAATGATTTGTGTAAGATGCTTGTGTTGCAAATGTATTGGAACTGTATGTCATGTGTATATAAAACTAGGTTTGTACAGTCATGTGTGTTGAAAAGATATTTTATAAAGTGCTTGTGCTTAAAATGTAACCACAGCGAGCCCTACTGAATAGAACAGAAATGAACATGCACTACTGTAACTATTTAAATGTATATTTTAACAGTGGAAATTGAAACATAGGAGGTTAACTTCAGTCCAGCAAAACTTCAGAAAAATAGCTGAATTTAAATTACTGTATAGGCTATGCAATAAAAGATGATCCCCAGGATTCATGAATCTTCCGTGTAAGACTAGAGTAGTCTTACACGGAAATGCCAGTGTAAGAGTAAGACAGCAGCGCACCATGCATATTAATGAGGGTGCGCTGCCTCAACTCAAAGGCTAATATGGAGCATGCACGAGTGCAGGGGCCATGTCGGACTGCTGAGCAGTCCAAAAATCCATGCCCCTGCAAGTCTGTCAATTGGGAAATGTCAACTGACATGAGCGAGTCCCCTCAAATGTGTACATACCCAACACTACACTCCCCACATTCTAAATCCCAGTACAATTATAAAATGTAAAACTTTTAATTTTTTATTTATTATTCCCGATATAGCTGCCCGTATTTGCTCGTGTTTGCGCGGGTTTGCCCATTGCTTAACTACAGTTAGCAGTCAAGACATCGAAGAGGATAATAAGAAACCTATATGCAAATTAAGCAAAACAGTAATAGCGTAGTGGTAGAACCTTTGCACAAAGAAGAGGCATTCCCGGTTTGAGTCCCACCACTCCCCTCTTTATTTTCTGTTGGGAAATCTGTATATGAAAAGATTTCCTGAGATTTATCATTTAAATTATAGTAAAAAGCATTGAAATGGCCTATGTAGTAGTGAACATATTTTATTTATATATATATATATATATATATCTAAGAAAGTGAAATGGTTCTGCATACTGATGAATGCATAAGTAATGTATCCTAAGCAATGTGAAGCACTGCTAAGCAAAGTTTACCAGTATTAAGCACATTTCAGTACAATTGCTCATAGCTTAGCACTGCTTTAACTAGCGCAATAGCTTTGTGCGGAGTTGCGCATCGCGCCAACTAGCACAAACAGAACATGTTTGCGTGTAGCTGTGCACCGCGCTAACCAGTGCAACGTAGAGCAACATAGGGCAATGTAGAGCAACGTAGAGCAACATCGGGCAATGTAGAGCAACATAGAGCAACATCGGGCAACGTAGGGCAACGTAGAGCAACGTCTGGCAAAGTCAGTAAAATGTAGCCACACCTCCTTGCCGCTCTGGCCAGTAGTGAAATAAAAAGCAATGACAGGCCTCAAACCCAGGATACTGTGCACCATAATCACAGTACTGAACCACTAAGCCATGACAGCTTTTCGTAAGTATGCACTTTCAACACGCACATACATATCAATGGAAGTTTACCCATTGCTAAGCAGGTGTACCCTCAGCTGCATTTTTTCAAAACTGGCCAATCACAAATAAGTGCGAGAAATGATGCATATTTAAGCTCCATAGGCGGGAATACATGCCATAACTGGTTGTAGCTCCCATCTGCAGGCAGCAATGGCCGGTGCTGGACAGGGCTCTCGTTTTTGAGTGCAACGTTGGGGCACTGAGGAGTCAAACTAATGGTTTGGCTCCTTGTCCATAATCATGAGGATAGACTCCTGTGGGGCCAGTACCAGGACAACCAATACAAAGTGGAAATCTGGGACTGTCTAGCTCATGAACTCACCAGTGCCACAGGTGTCCCTCGGACTGGTGAGCAGGTCAGACACCACCACACAGACCTGAAGAGATGCAAGGCAGATCAACTGGACCAGTGGATCCAGGAGGCCCGTGAGATGGCAAATGCCCCGCTACTGAGTAAGTAGCCATGGAATTACGTATGTAAGAATTGCTATTCCAGTGTATACTATGGATAGGTATGTCTCAATATTACTTCATTTACTTCACAGCTGCCGGTGTCCATGCTGCAAATCAGCAAGCCTATGCAGATAGGCTGCTAAGGCTGTGCCACCAGGCAGGTTAGTAATTATTCTGCTTGCACTGTTATGTAAAATAAATGAGAGAGCCTGAAAAATGTGTTTGAACACAATAAATAAAGGTATAATAATTCTCTAATAATTATTCTGCATGTACTGTTATATAAAATAAATGAGAGAGCCTCTAGAAAAGTGTTTTAAGTCTTTAATAAATGTATAATTCCTGGAGTGTGTCTGTGTCATTTTCTTTGATATGTTGTTGTACTCTTGCATTATAGAAATAGTACTGCTGTATTAAGCGCTGTTAACACACAGTTGGGTAGGCTCATATAAAGTGGATGAAGGGAGTGCCAGTAGCTTTTAAGCATATTCACAGTCCTCAACTGTTGGTTCATGCCCAGCATATACAGGATAATCTGGCACATGAGTAGCTTGGTATTGTGTTCCCCAGAAATGTCATTGTACTGGCAGAAATGTAGGGAGCTGTTAACATATAACTGATAATTCCACCTAAACATATCTAGATAAGTACAGGAAAGTAGAGCTGTCAGTGTCCCATCTCAGCAGTAGTGTGTCTGAGCAACTCACAAAATATATAGCAGTAACATCTGCATTCCGGACAGTTTGTATGTCAGATACAGCCCATGTATATAAAGATCTAGCAAAACCCATTTCACAATTTAAGGACAATTGGGTAGTATAATAATACATGTAGGGGACATATAACTGCAGTTAACAGGAAAGTAGTGTAAACTAGAAGGATATATAAGTTGTTAATGGAGCTATCATTTTCCACCCTACTGTATGTGCATAAAAAATGCAATTCCACACATCAATAGGTATGTCTAATCTCAAAACATTTGTTGGGACATATGTCCTATTGGTTTATAAATATATGCATTTATTTCGATGCATGTGCCCTATTCAAATACCACGATATTGGTGGCCTGTTGCCATCAATTAAACCTGCATGCTGTTGTAATGTCCACTGTTGTTCCATATATGCATGTGTCATGCTTGCTGTTCAACTGTTGGAACTCTGGTGTGTTGGATTAATGGGAATACTTCTGCATGCTGTTATAACTAATTGGGAATGCTGTTGACTGTTACTAACCCATATTTCCATTAACTCCTCCCAAACATAGAACGTATGGGAAGGCCAGTCCCAGCGGACCCACCTGTCCCACCTCAGCTGGCGATGGCACCTGGCACCAGCAGGTCCAGTGCCCAGACTGGGACCTCCCCCTCCCTTGGACCTGTGTCACCTTCAGGTGGAAGCGCTGCAGGGGATGGGGCTCATCCCTCCTGTGCAAGCGTGGATGGAGGAGGGCCACCTATCATCCTCCGAATGGTCCAGGTTGTGGTGCGTAGGGAGATTGAGCATTCTGTCACTGATCCTCTATGCCAGCTTGAGGCACGAGTGGCTTGACTTATGGGTGAGCCTGCCCCTCCTACGCAGCCCCAGCACAGCCACCCTCTGGGCTGTGAAGGTGCAGTGGTGACTGCCCATGGGTGGGGATCTCAGTTCCACTGTTGCCATCTGTGGGCTCATGGGCTTGCGATTTCCAAACATCCTTCCCCGTCAATGGTGTTCAACCACCACATGTGTCATATTCCTCCCCTGTATGCATCTTGTTTGTCGTGTCTGTTTACCTCCCCAACCTACCTCCCCAAATATATCTACTTCCCCTACCCCACACTCCACTCTCACCTGAAAAAAAGAAAAAAGGGCAATCTGATCACAAAAAAAAATATGCCCCATACATAGCTGCCCATTTTGCACACATGTCCATTGGACACATAAACTGATATTTAATTTTCAGTACAACATACTTTGTTGTCCTCACCCCTCTCAAAGGGGTTGAAGGTTTCAAATTCCCCTCCAAATTGATTGCATATGCACACCTGTTGCTGTTAAAGAAATGGGCAGCTATGGGCCTTCCCTTTACCCGTCCTGCACATCCCGAGCTGTTTTCCCTACTGTCTTTCCATCTTTGTGCCCCTTTTTCACCACTTTCCTATCTCCCCATTTTCTTTTCTTTCAAAGAAATGAGCGCGGGGGTTAGTGGGAGTAAGCACTTTTAAGCAGTAGTTAGTGGGTTTGCACGAGTGTGCGATGTGTGTGCTTATCTAAGCTGAGCTAAGCATCACGCAAACCCACGCAAACCCGCTTACAACTGCTTAAAAGTGCCTTAGTCACGCTGTATGTCAGGGCCACTGTTCTGCCCAGCAGCAAAATAAAACACCTCTGTCAGTCTTGACCCCTGCACCTTGTACACACTAGACTGCATGAAGTACCACTAAGCCATACAACAAATTGGTGCTGAAATAAATATATCATGCATCAGAATGAGTGAATGTAAAGGAAAAATAGGAATGCCATAACACAAATCTTGTTCTGTGAATCTGTACCAGCAGTTCTTGTGGAATTGCATTACATGACTGTGAAAAGAGAACCAGCCATTCTAGCAGGAAATAATGCTACAGCAGCACTTTCCAATCCCCCCACAGTACCATAGCAGGACAAACACTAGCATATCTGATTAGGGCAGAGGCCATACTTCCCAACTGTGACTAATTTTCAGGCATGTCCCTGATTTTGAGACAAGTTTTAGCTGTGTCCCTCTGAATCCCTCTGAAATGTACTGATGTTAGGCAGAAAGGTGGGGAATTACACTTAATGAATAATGACAATAGGTAAGAGTTAGACACTGCTTGTACTTCAGTAAAGGTGTATTAATCCATATGCTCTGGTTCTCTCAAAGTCTCAACTTAATGTCTCTAATATTTTAAAGGTGTACCTCACTCTTACCTACTTTACCCTGAGTCTGTTCAAATATGTACTTGAGTGTTTGAGAGGCCTGGCAGAGGCAGAAACACACAGGCATATCAGCTTTTCTGCTGTCACACACTGTGCAAATAGCTTTGGAAGGAGTTCCACAAGCATACCCATATGTAGGAGTACAACACTGAAATACCAGAGGATGTAGCCATGTACTGGTAGCAAACGTCTGTAACAATGCCATTGTACCAGTGCTGGAAATACCTGTGTGTTGCACAGACAGAGAATAATAGCCTAACGTCTGGCTACCATCTGGATAGGTACACAGTTGGGAGCTATGCAGACAGACTACCTGCATTGCTAAACTAACAGGTACACAGCAACTATTAAAGTCCAGCAAGATAACATTCACACAATAAGACATAATGATCTCTGTATGTCTGCATCCCCACCCAAATGTACAATATACCTGTGTGTTCAGGGTCTACCAAGGTTGTAGGAAGGCATACTCAGTACTGGAATTATCCAGTTTTCTTGAGCATCCTGGACTAATGTCAACAATAAAAAAGCATAAACTGTGCAGAAGTGAGCACATTAATCTTCACAGTGTAGCAGTTCAAAAACAGTTTATATGCCAAATGAATAAATCTCAATAACTACTTTTGTATGGCAGTTCATTGTATAAGTAGAAAAGAAACTACATAGTCCCATGTATCTTGCGTTAGCATTTGTAGGGGTGAGTACAATTCTACACTGACAACTGTGTAGTGGAAGTGGCAACATTCAGGTCTGAGTACAACATTTAAATCACTGGCTACACCCCTAGCTTCAGATATAAGAACTACACCAACCTTCTGACTTACACAACGGTGTCCACAGCAAACAAGCATGGGCCCCACTTTGGAAAGCTGAAAGGGCTACACCTACCTGACATAGCAATTTATAGCATTGGGTTGCTATGACAGTGAGTACTGCAATTACCACACAGCAGGCTGCATGCCGTTACCAAATGGTGGCCACCAATTGGTGCAGAGGCCATCACATGCACATGTGCAGATACCTATAAAAGCAGGCTGTACTTGCTGACCACACATGCAATCATTCCATTGCAGATATTGAGAGAAAGAGAGAGAGACAGAGACAGACAGAGAGAGAGAGAGACACACACACACACACCCACCCACCCACACCAGCCGAAAAAAAAAAAAGGCAAAGACACGGAACTGAATACTACCAACACATACAAAGGAAAGGTATGTAACAGATATGTATTTACTGGCATGTAGTAGATGTATTTGATGACTACTCTACATACTTTGAAACATCAATATGTGGCAGCAGTACGTATCTATGCACAGATGCCCTGCATAACTACTGCCATGGACAAATCAGTGTGTAGCTGTGTGCAGTGGGACATAACTGTGATACATGTAGCTCAGCATTAAATGTCAAACATCTGATCCATGTTATCTGTGTTCTGTACAGTAGTGTGGACAATGGCTGTTTGGGGGAGTAGCGCATACAGCTATATAAACATGGATGTGACAGAGTAACACATGCATTATAGTCATATCAACATGTAGCTTAGCATTGGCAACTGCTGTACCAGGCTAGTATGCTAATCTAGCATTTGCAGCTATGTATACACCCTCTAATATTACTGTGTGCTCACACGTGACATCTGTTCATGTTGCAGCAAGGCCCAACAGGTCAGCCATGAGGTCCAGGGACTCCCAACAGTGTGGACCTTGTGTGTGTATGGCACACACATACGGAGAGATATATCTGTGTCAGATATATTAGCATCTGTACATGTGCATAGAGCAAGGGACATACTGCAACTGTTTGTGAATAGAGGTCATATATATGTTGGTGAAGGTTGTTATGTGCAAATTTGTGTGTAGGTAGTAGTGTGTGGCAAACAAGACAGCATACAGTGCTGGTATATGACATGTGGTGGGTAAACGCTGTGGGTGTGATTTGTTATGTTTGCAGTGTTGCAGCCAGTGAGGCCTGTTAAAGCCACATGGGCTGAGAACACCTTCAATGCATTTCGCACAAGACTGTGCAATATCATTACATAACTGTATACCTCACATACTTCGCATAATTGATATTCCCACCATGAAAGATGGACTGTATATGTGCCTATATGTATATCTATATGTACACCAATGGATGTTTATATGTATGTGTATGTATATATATATATATATATATATATATATATATATATATATATATATATATATATATATAGAGAGAGAGAGAGAGAGTCATATTTACTGCGACAGATGCCTGGTGACAAAGCCATGGCCCCAAGCTCAATGTCGAAAATGCATTGGCATCCCTTTTGCTAAAAACTATGTACCCATGAACTACCACATGGGTGGCAGTCAACTTAACACCGAAAGTGTGATAAGAGACCATGGGACACAGGTGGACAGTAGTCTCCCCTTTGATAATCACAGTGCCACACTAGTCATGTAATCTGTCTACGTGGCACATCTCATCACAAAAGCTGTGTCATCCAGGGAAAAAGAGGTCAGTGTTCCCCTCTACTCATCACTCACAAAACTCATTATAGAGTGCAATGCCCCTTCTGGTATGTACCTCACAAGACATCTACAGCAACTGGAAAGGCCACAGACATACCTCACAAAGAGTATTACTGTCCTCAAACAGATGCCCTATGCAGATCATCTCACAAAACCACAGCTAGACTGTGTCGCATACCACCAACCCAGAGGTGACCTCTGCCTAACATACAAAGCTATGTCAAACCCAGAGCTGTTGGACATGCTCCACGTAAACAGATCACAATCCCTATGAGCTACACGCTCTAGGGACCTAAACCTTGTCACCTCAATAAACAGAACATGCTGAAGGGATAGATTCCTATTTCAGAAACATCCCATACTCTGGAACAAACTACCTATCAATAGCAAACAAAGTGCCTCAGTAGCACCCATCATGAATAGTGTTGATGATTGGATGGGAGATAGGAAATACACCCCGGGAATCATCTCTGTAGCTCTGCTTGACAGGGGCACATGAAATTAAATTACTTGGGTGTTAACGGCCAGGGTACTGTCTGACTAGGCTTCTATAGGCCCTAGGGCCAATAGCCTATTACCTACCTATGAACCAATACACACCCACCTGTACTTGTTGCAATAATTGCTATGTGAGGTTGACTGAGTGTGATGGTGAATGTGTTGGTGAATGTGTCACAGTTGTGTATATGTGGGATAGCTTAGTGGGAAACTGTTTCTGTCATGGTATTATGTGTCCTAGCTCTGATCCCAGCAAAAGATGTGTATGCTATTGCTAGCTAGAAAAAGCAGTATGGCATACGGTCTGACGTAGTCCCTTGGTGTTAACTGGGGTGTGCCATTGGAGGCTAAAGCAATACATGTAAACTCATTGATTGGTACTGCTGGTGAATCCAAATCCTGTATGAACTGTAGTACTACCTGAAGCTGTAGGCCTAAACAGCACAGTATGGTGTATGTCCACATTTCTTGGAAACACTGTTTTGTGTGTTCCCCGTAGTCCTCACAGATTACATACCTCAGGCATAAGGGTTTGTAAGTACTGACACACAGTACTGTATGGTACACACATATAGCTCATCTGGGTTGCCATACCTCTGTATCCTGTATGTATGTCTGATGTGTGTGTGGGTATGCCTGTAACATGCCCTTGGTCATATGTGTGTTACAGGATGTAAGTGCGTATCTAGCAACATGTATAGTCTAGTACAGCAGTATGGCACCTATATTCACAAATGTGCACAAATATTAGGCAGGGGTTTTCCATCAACAACTAGTGTGGTATACTGGTAATACTGTAACTGGACTTTACAATCATTGCAATGAATGACATATTTCTTTATGCATTAGCTTGATATATACCTCCTGTGGCTAGGTGGTGCATTGTGTTGCATATAGTGTGCCATGTACTGTTGCATAGTCTTACATAGTGATTTCTCTTTGTTGCTGTGCAGAAAATGGTTTAATATATAGATCGTGCCAGGCACTGTCAGGCAGTTGTGGGTTGAGCACTGATATGTGGTATTGAAAGTGTGTATCCCCTGACAGACAATAGTTTGCTATTTATGGCAGTTCAGTGATATCTGTACTGTAGAATGGTAAGTGTTCCACATGACTTGCTCACACATATTGTTTCTTTGTCTTCCAGGGTCATGGCCCACCATCGCAACCCTACCTATAGTTGAGCAGAGGATGAAATCATAACAACCAGTCTCATCCAACACTACACCCTGCTATTCTCAAGAACCAGCCAGGACCAGCATGAGCGGACTGCACTGTGGCAAGATGTTGTCTGTAGGATAAATGACATAGGCATGTTAAACCGGACATATGAGCAGGTATGCCATCACTGCAGTGATTTACTTAGACATGTCCGGCAGCGTGTGTCTGATGTCCGCAGGCTACAGCTTGCCACAGGTGGTGGGGTTACCACCCATCCCCCCCTCACCAGAGTGGAGGAGCTGCTCCTGAGCTTGGTGGCTCCCAGCCAACAACAACAGCACACATGTATCATCATGGAGGCTGGAGCCCCCCAACAAGTTCACATGGAGCTTGCAGGTAACATGGCATATCTGTAGACTACTGTTACCTCTATTGTTAGATCATGCATATGGGAGATGTGTACTGTGTAGTTAGAAGATGTGGAGCCTGGTGTTGTGCAATACTGATAATTTGGAACATGATGTGTAGGCCTGTGACTGTCAACCGTTGTATGTAAGATTGCAAACCCACAGTAGCAATGCCACAGTTGTTGCCACTGACAAACTGTCTCATATCCTTGTAGGTCCCTCTGGTGTGACAGCAAGGCAGCAGACCCATGCTGGTGAGTGTGTTCTACATTTAATATTGCAAATAAAATGTGCATGTCATAGGTGAGGTGTAGGCCATGTACACATGTAACACACCTACGCAAAATGCATGCTGTGCCTATTTGCTGTGAGACTATGCACATCTCAGTAACGTGAGTAGCTGCCTCAAACACATGTAATACACAGAGCATCCCAAACAATTGTGGCTACATTGTAGTGGACATTGGATAGGCAGTTGATACACATGCACACAACGTACACAACTTTGCCATAAGCAGTACATGTTAATATGCTACACATGACATATTCAGACACATGCTGTAAGGTCACACTCCAGTATCCCAAATGTCATCCACACATCACACATAATATACATGAGGGGTAGAGGCCTATCATGGGACAGTTTGACACTCTTCAACACACAATACATTCATTTTAGGCAATGCTCCCTATTGGGCACCTTACAAACCCATATAACAACTGGCTGTGAAATGGTGAATGTAGCCATGGTACTGCGGTTCAGGTACAGCATGATAGATGCCGGTCTGGCACACATTAGTAGCCTTGAGTGACCACATGATGCTGTATGATGATGGCTCATGGTACTACACCCCATCCAGTTACAGTAACCACAGTACTACACATAGCATTCTTTGCTATACACCTCAATGTTGTTTGTGTGCAAACATATGTATCTATACACAATATGCATAGCAATCACCATTTGCACAAAGTGACACATATATGTCTTGTAATGCTATTGAGTGTATAGGTCACATGGCACACATTGGGTATGTGTGATGTTTAATGTTGCAGTTGTGTTGCAGCATGCCATGTCATGGCTGGCACTGGCATGTCCACAATATGTTCTACACTCACCATAACTACTGTACAATGGCTATGTTGAGCAATGGTATTCCATCAGGTATACACGCACCACTCATTCTGTGTGTATACGTAGCATGCATGAGCTAAACCTGTGACCACATTTATCTGCTAAAGACACAGACGTTGTAATCAGTAATGGATATCTATGTGACACACAGACAAACATCCAGCCATGGTATGTATACCTGTGAGTGATGGTGCACAGCACATTGAAGAGCTTGTAATACTTGCACAACAATGTTGTGTCCATGTACACATTGCGTTCCAGGGTAAGGCCAATCATTGAACAACAACACACGTGCATCAAAGCCATGTATACTGTTATTAGCAAGGACTGTCTACACTCGCACTGCATGCTGTTGAGCAACACATGTCCTGCATGCTGACACATGTGCTATGACTGTTTGTCTTGTGATACTGTACCCCACCATCAACCGCTATTGTGTATGTTCTGGATTGATGGTGATTTGTGAGTGTGTGTGTGTGTGTGTGTGTGTGTGTGTGTGTGTGTGTGTGTGTGTGTGTGTGTGTGTGTGTGTGTGTGTGTGTGTGTGTGTGTGTTTGTGTGTGTCTCTGCTGTAGTGAAAAGTGTATTTGTCTGCATGTGTTCATGTGTGCATGTGTGCATGTGTTCATGTGTTCATGTGTGCGTGTTCATGTGTGCATGTGTGCATGTGTGCATGTGTTCATGTGTGCATGTGTGCATGTGTTCATGTGTACATGTGTGCATGTGTGCATGTGTGCATGTGTTCTGACATCATGTACATGTCGTAAAGTGTGTTTCCTGTCTTCCTCTCACAGGTGCTGAAGTTGGGCTGGTTCACTGCAGCAGGGAACCTGATGTCACTGACACAAATACTGATAATGAGGATAGGTGTGTTGAGGCACAGGCATGTTTGCCAGGGTCTGTCATTGGGCCACCAATCCAAAGTACACAGGTGTTCACCCCATCCATGCACACAGTTATACTGCCAATACATCCATCATCACCAATGCCCTTAGCTGCGGGATAGTGTACAGTCACCAATGGCCAGGGCAGTGTGGTATCTATGGCACATGCATCTGGATACAGCAGCCATACCCAGAGGTCTGGAATGGTACCACATAGGCAGATGTCCAGGGGTTCTTGCCAGAGCACTGCTGGTCATCGTGCCCCTGGCAGACATGCCACAGGTCTTACAACCTCATGCATATTCCAGGCTGTCATGGAGGCACATTTACGTATGGAATGGTACACCAGACAGGGACTAAGAGCACAGAGGACACATAACACCACTTCAAATGACAGCATCCATGACCTAGCAGATGCCATACATCATTACACTGAGGTCACTGATAGACGTTGGGGTGAGACATTAGATGTCCTCCACAATGTCATGTCCATGTGTCAGGCCAGTGCGGGATGGTTGAGACATCGACGTGGACATATGCCAGAAACATCAGCAACTGCCAGTTGCCGCAGACATCCCTCAAGTCACAGCCGCTCCCGTAGTGCCAGTACCAGTCCCAGCAATGTTGGGGGTGGGCTGTCCATAGACCGTCCTAGAAGACCACATACACATGGCTCTGGCCAGTCCCAGCAGGGACTTGGGTCCAGTGTACATCTGTCTACCTTTGAGGATAGTACCCAGTCTGACTTAGTACCTGATACTGTCAGTAGCACCCCTGCCAGGCACAGGTATCATATCCATGGCCAGAGATGGTGATCTGTAAAGCCTGGCAGGTACAGTCTGTGGCTGTCCCACAAATCCCCGTATATGGCAGCCACATGGTGGAACTGTGTGCATGCAGACACACACACACATAAACCAGAGACCTAAGGCTAACACATACCCGCACACATTACATCAACATTGGCCCATACCAGTACTATTGGCCCTCACACACACACACACACACACACACACACACACACACACACACACACACACACACACATACATGTTGATTGTATGGCTCAATGTAGGCCTCTGGAAAACCAACAACACACCCTGTGCATATGATGAAACCTGTGCCACCTCCTGTCATCTGTAACATTGATGCAGGAACAGGCTAACATGGTGCTGATGCACAGGGTGACTTTATAGCAGTATAGCAATGTTAGCATGTTGTCAGCAGTAAAGTGTAATGATATCCTTGAAGGTGTAGCTGAGCAGGCATGATGCATTAAAGCTATGATTATCAATGTAGTATTGTTTACACCAGTGTTATTCCCAATAGTGTATTGTCCTGCCATGTGCCACTTGGCTGATGAGTGTAGTATTGGCAGCATGTGTGAGAGGGTGGACAGTACACGTGGGATGTGTGCAGCACAGGTTTGCAGGTGTACATTTGTGAACATGGTGGAGGTACACTGTCTGCATTTATGTGCATAGTGGACACATGGGCAGGGTGACATGCCCTGTATTACACAGTGTTAACACTCCATAGTTTCTATTGGTGGCCAGTATGCATTGTACTACACACATTTTGGAACTTGGGTACACATGTGTGTATGACATGGTTTGACACTGTGCTGTGGGTGATACTGTTACTATCTGTCATTGGTTTGCATTCTGGTAGTATACATAACCTCAACAGCATGACCATAAACAATCGTTAGATGATGTCTTGACAACTGACAAGCAGATGTAGGACACACAATAACATTTGTATCCGTCAGGAACTATACTATGCCAGTAACCAGTGGTGTTCACCTGCACCCATTCCTGGGACCACTCCTGATTGGCATATAGCTCACTTAGGTACAAGCAAACACAGTAGGGATATGTCCGTGCACGTCTGGTAATGCATAATGTGGCCTATAATGCATTCTCCAGATGACACACACATCCTCCACAAGGGTATCATAGAGTCAGATACCTGCTGTCAAAACCATGCTGTAAAGCTACAAGCCAACTAAAGCATAGCCATCCACCTTTACAAAACATAGTATCCCCACAGTACCACATAGGTAGTGGCCCCCAACATGTTGACAGGTACCGATGTATACATTCAGCCAAGTGTTACATCATCTCTCCTTTGGTAATCACATTTCCAAAGGTATTTTGAAATCCCTCGGTGAATCACATAAGCAATAAGGGGTCTGCATGCATATCCACAAAGGTTGTTGTACACCTATAATGAAAAGCCATCACTGACAGACTTTGCTGCGTTTGAACTGGTCTGAAATATACCTCAGGCATAAACCCTCACTCATACTATTCAATAGAAATTGTAATGAGTGTGTGTGACACGGATGACCTAGGCCAGGGATCACTGCAGTGGCTGGGCTTGTCACAAGCATACAGATGTGACCTAAGGTCTGGAAAGTGGCAGCACACTCTGGCAAAGATAACAGATGTGTTCATGGAGAAAGCAGGGTTCCCACCTATGAAATAATTGAGGTCACATGTACGTATGTGTATTTGCCACACAGCTACCTGACGTGCAATGCACATACTGTTGTCATTGTGATATGTCATACAGTAGTAAAAGCAAAACCCACAACACAGTAACCAACTGTGTCACACACATAGAGCATACACACACTCTTTTACAGTTGTCAAGTGCAGGATTCAAACCCCTACCTAATGATACTAGAACACTATGCATTTTCACGACGCACTATACACATTACTGGGAGTTCTCTTTTCCACAGGTATATTTGTAGGATGGTGACATCATCAGACTTGACATAGATTAGTATACCACTTTTAAGGTGTTTAGTTGTCTCCAAAAAGGTTGCTCCTCTACAAGGAGATACACATGCACACATACACTCTCATAAAGTTGCCAAGTGCAGGATTCAAACCCATATCTAATTATCTTATGATACTAGAGCAATATGCATTTACACGACTCGCTATACACATTACTGGGAGCTTTTCTTTCCACAGGTATATTTGTAGGATGGTGACATCATCAGACTAGACAAAGTGGGTTACATTAGGTGACATTAGGTGGGCTACATAGAAGGAATATGTAAACACTTTGGCAATGTGATCATCAAAGGAGAGTTTACTATCTACCTGGGTCCCCAGGGCCATAATTATATTCTCCGTACATACTGGATTACCACCTATGTGGTCATTTGTGTGTATTTTGTTCTATCCAAAGGGGATGACTATGCATTCTTTGACATTCTGCTTGAGGGCATTGTTTTGACACCAGGTATCTGTCTCTGTTAAACCCTTGTGTAGGAGGTCTGTGACAGCCATGGAGTCGATTATGGACCACAGTTAGCCATCATCTGCAAACTTGTTCAGCCATACTTCTCCCGTGCTTGCCTGTACCTCTGAGCAGTATCTACTGAACAGGTGGGGTCCCAGGACCAATACCTGTGGGATGCCATTTGTGACTGGTTTAGAGTTGGATATGGCACCCACAACTCCAAACATGTGTGTTTGCTCTGTGAGCCAGTTGGCCACCCATCCTGTGACATAGCTGTTAATGTTCAAGCTGGTAAGCTTGTCCATGATGCCAGAGTGGGGAATGGTGTCAAAAGGCTTAGTGAGGTCCAAGTGGTCTGTGTGGACTACTTTCACCTCCATCTATGTCCTTGGTAACTGTTTCAAATAAGTCAACTAGGTTTAGGAGCCAAGATCTACCTTTAACAATGCCAAGTTGGGTAAAGTCCACTGTCTGGAGGTCCCCAATGTCTCTGTTTATGGGTTCCATGATAATTTGCTCCATAGCTTTGCAGACCAGGCTGAGTAGGCCTACAGGGCAATGGTCTCCTGGTTCTGTTGTGGCACCCCCTTTGTGGAGCTGGATGACTGTTGCTGTATGCCATTCTTTGGGTACATAGCCTGTGGTAAGGTTGAGTCTGGACACTGAATGTAGGTGAGGGTGTAGTTCCTTTTGGGGCTGGTGTAAGTCGCAGCCTGGGACACCATCCAGTCCCACTGATGCTGTGTTCTTAGCTTTGGAGTGGGCTGTTTTGATCTGCATGTCCATGAAGTCTTGTGCTCTGCATTCTTCTGGGATGGACACAGGCCCTTTTGGGGGTGATGGGGGGGTTTGCACTGAACTTGTACCCCAGGATGTGGGCAGTGTAAGTTGGTTCAGTGTATCTTTTTTCCACTTTGCAGTAGCTGATAGCATATTTGAGAGTTGCCACCTAAATGTTTGGTATAGCTAATGAAGGCTTTGTGGTTGTTATTCTTACATTCCTTGGCAATTTGTCTTTAGAAACTAGCCTTTGATTATTTTGTGAGCGATCATTGTTTCTTCCTAATAATGATCAGTGATGCCTTTCCTTTTGTGAAGTTTGCTCTATCATGTGTTCGTTCCCTCCTTCTGTTGTATAGCTTATTTATGTGCAACGACCACCAGATTGGTTTCCTATTTTTGGAGGAGTGCATCTTGGTTTTATTTGGCATGTCTCGATCCATGCATCCCTGTAGATGCTCATAGAATGCACTTGTAAATGATTCTGCAGATTGTATAGCATTATCCTATAGCAAGGGTCCTTTGGAACTTCCCACTTTGGGTCTTGAGAAGTGTGCTGTTTGCTTTAGAAATGTTATTCACAGTGGTTTCCTTGACTGTGGGGGGGTGTGATGTGGATGTCCAGTGTGATTACTTTATGAACTGATATTACCAGCGAGGGGTTTATCTTTGTTGTGGAACACTGGTACCCCATGTTGGTGATGATCAGGTCCAGTATGTTGTCACCTCTAGTGGGCATGGTGACCAGCTGTTCAAGAGCGTTTGAGTTTTTAAACTCTAGGAAGCATTGGGCAAAGGACGTTGTACACGAGTAATTCTCCCAGTCAGTGTTTTGGTAGTTGTAATCTCATCATATAATGGTGTTTGGTAGGACCTTTATATTTTCCACTGTTCTCAGGAATACTGAGTGAGGTTCCTGAGACAAGGTAAGTGATCTGTAGCAGGCTACAATCTGATAAGCAGCTTTGCCCAATGTTAGTTGCACTTGCATGGTCTCCAAGGCCTCATGCTCTGCCACTAACCTGAAGGTGTGGGTATCCATAATGTAAATGGATACACCACTTCCTTTTGTATTTTACTCTGGGTTTTGGGGCTGAAGATCAGAGGGATTGTGAGTATTTTACGTGGAGCATGTCCAACAGCTCAGTGTTTGACATAGCTTTGTATGTTAGGCAAAGATCACCTCTGAGTAGGCGATATGCGAGAGAGTACAGCTGGAGCATTATGAGACGGTCTGTTTATGGCATGTATTTCAGGCCACTAATGCTATTTGTGAGGTATTTCTGTAGGCTTTCAAGTTGTTGTAGATGTCTTGTGTGGTACATAGCAAAAGGGGCGTTGTACTCTATTATGGATCTAGTGAGTGATGAGTAGAGGGGAACAATGTCCTTATCTATTCTGCATGAGACACGTTTTGTGATGAGGTGTGCCATGTAGAAGGATTTCCTGACTACTGCGGAGATGTGATTATCACAGGTGTGTCCACTGTCCACCTGTGACCCAAGGTCTCTTATTATACTTTCAGTGTTAAGTATACTACCGCCTATGTCGTACTTCATGGCTACAGAGTTTTTACCAAAGGGTATAACAATGCACTTTTTGGCATTGAGCTTGAGGCCATGGCTTTGACCCCAGGCATCTGTCTCAGTGAGGCCCTTTTGTAGGATGTCCATATCTTCAGTAGTTTCGATTATGGCTCCTACTAGGAAGTCATCTGGAAACTTCATTAGCCACAGACCTTCCATGGACAGAACCCAGGACTGAACCCTGTGGTACTGCACTTGTCTGTGGTCCAAAGTTGTACTTGGTGTCTGCTACTTTCACAGTGTGTGTTCTGTCAGTTAGCCAGTTGGCAACCCATCTTGTGACATAGTGATTTATACCTAGTTTAGTGGGTTTATCTATAATTCCAGAGTGGGGGATGGTGTTGAAAGCCGTGGCAAGATCTACATAGGCTGTGTGAACCACCTTACCCTTGTCTACGGTTCTGGTGATTGCTTCAATGACGTCTATCAGTTTAGGAGACATGATCTGCTTTTTACAAACCAACATGGTTGTGGTCCAGAGTTTGGAGATTACCAATGTATTTTTTTATAAGTTATATGATGATACATTCCATGGCCTTGCAGAGCAGGCTCATCAGGCTAATGGGGCGCTAGTTCCTGGGGTCCAGGGTGACTCCCCCCTTGTGTAGTGGGATAACCGTCGCTGTGCACCATTCAGCAGGCACAAAGCCTGAGGTGAGGCTATGACTTAACATGGTACATAGGTGTGGTGCCTGTCCATTCTGTAGTTTGTGTAGAACACAGCCTGGGATGTTATCTGGTCCCTTGGATGCTGTGTTCTTGGCTTTGGAGAGCATTTTTTACCTGTGCAACCGTGATGACAGCAACATTGCAGTCTTCCATTATAGAGATGTGCTTTTTCATGGGTGAGAGCACTGATCCTATCTGTCAGGATGTTGGCAATATCAGTTGGGTCTGTATATTCAGTGCCATTGTGCTGTAACTCAGAGCAGATCTGAGTGTTCCCATTTAGATTCTTGACATAGCTATAGAATGCTTTGTGGTTGTCTTTAGAATCAGTGTCGATTTTGTTTTCATAACTAGCTTTGGAGGATTTTATCATGGATCACAGCTTCTTACTGATGTTGACCATGGAGCTCCTCCCCTCATGGGATTTTACCCTGTTTTGCAACAGTATTTTCCTTCTGTTGTGCAGTTTGTTTATGGCAGCAGAACACCAGATTGGCTTGCTTTTCTTGCAGGATAGCATCTTGGTTCTGTTTGGGATAGCACAAAGCATGCAGTCATGTAAGTGCTTATAAAGTGCAATTGTGAAGGATTCAGTAGTTGTAACTGTATTGTCCATCTGCATGGGTGTCCTGGAGTTCAGCACTTCTGTCTTAAGAAGAATGAAATTGGCATTGGAGACATTTTTTAACATGGTTTCCTTAATGGGGGTGTGGGTCCAGGATGTGGATATGTAGGGTACTTAGCTTATGGTCAGATGGGACCAATGAGATGCTGATGTCAGGTGTGGAACACTTGTCACGCAGGACAAACCAAACCCCATAACCAACATAAATAACCACAAAGTGAGCTAAATGCTACTCATTGCCAGAAGTCTCAGCCTCAAGATGCACACACTCGAGGCACTTCTCATTATGGAGAATATTGATATCTGTGCAGTATCAGTAACCTAGTTCAAGGCTCCAGATAGCATACCAGCACTACCAGGATACTACTCATTCCATACCTTCCAGCATCAGAACCTGAATCATAGCTCATAGGGTGAGGATGTATCCATATTCATCAAGGATACCTACACCTCTCTCTACATGCTCTCTACAGGATATTTACCCATAGAATGTTGCACAGCAACGTTCTTCACACTCCACAGGTGTGGGGCCACAAAAACCCCTTGGCATTCATGCTCTATGAGCCTGATGAGTGTGTTCTGCAAGGCAATGGAGCCAATCATAATGGAAGTCAACAGAACAGAGATTGGAAACCTTCACTCAGTTGAGCACACACAGTTTGGCTTCATCAAATGCAGACCACACCTCCTGATCTGGGAGGATTTGTTTGACAGTTACCCAGGCTACAGCCCAGTCAGGTATCATAGATGAACTCACCAACCTGGCAATGAATCCATACATATCAAGATGGATAGCAAACTGGCCCACACATTACGAGTTGCTGTCTACATGACAGACTCTACACTGGTAACGACTGGTGTTCCCCAGGGTTCAGTCCTGGGGTCCTTCCTGTCTGGTATAGACTTCTCAAATGTACATGCCAACACAGGAGAGTTGTGGTTGACTAAGTTTGCTGGGAACTGTAAAGTGTTTGCCATAATAGATTCCCCAGAAGACAGACATATTCTCCAGAAGGGACACTATGAGACAGATGTATGGTGTCAGAATCATGGCCTCAAGCTCTCTGTGGAGTAATGCATAGTGATCCTCTTAGCTGAAAACAAAATACCCACAAACTACCACATGGGTGTAACCCCCTTAAAAATGACAAGGTGATAAGGGATCTGTGGACACATGTACATAGTCATCTTTCCTTTGGCAACCATGTTGCCAAATTGATTGGGAGATCCTATGTGGTCCACCTAATCAACAAAGGGTGTGCATCAGGATCCAAAGAGGTAGTGTTGGCACTCTACTCTTACATCATCAGACCCATCATTGTGTACAGTGCACCATTTTGGATGTACTCGACTTAGCATATCCAGCAGCTTTAGAGACCACATAGCTACCTCACCAAAAGGATTACTGGCCTCAAACATTTGTGTTATGCAACACAACTGGTAAAACTAAATCTGTTTTTCATTGCGTACCGCCTACTCAGAGGCACACTCTGCCTAACATACAGAGCCATGTCCAACACATAACTGTTGAACATGCTCCATCTACACATAACAACATTGAGTCACTCTACACATTCCAGGGATATGAACTTCATCAGAACGATGAATACAACATGCTGGTGGGATAGAGTACCATCCCAGACACTTGCCTTACTGTGGAAAAGAGTCCCAATGTACATTAGACAGACCCATCGCTGACACCCTTCAATTGGAACCTTGATGAGTGGATGGGAAACAGACAATTCATGCCAGGCATCACATCAGCAGCCCCACTAGAAAGGGGCTTTGGGTACTAACTATTAGAACTAGGCCTTGGGAGACTACCCAATGATGTGGTGAAAGCTGCACAACTTGTGTAGGCTGATATATGCTTTCGTGGAGATAGTCTACTACATACCTATGAACCTATGTGACAGGTACATGTCTACAGATAGTAGATGTGTACTTCACTGTATAGTCATGTTGTACAGCAGGCACATGAACCACATACACTGTAATGCTTACAGATACTGGTGGCTGTTATGTACAGTGGGAGAGATGTGCACCTCATGTCTTTCATGCCATTGGGATGTGTGCTGGGTGGGACATTCCTGGATGGCTCCCTGTCATGGTCACCCTCTTACACACATCTCTGCCCATCCATCTTTGGCTTATTATACTGTGTTCCCCCTACATATATATATATATATATATAAAGGTACATAGGAAGGTAATAGGCTATCTGCCTGAAGGCATATATTAGTATGGCCAGAGTGTGCAGCTATCACCACCCATGGAGTTAGTTCCCTAGGCCTCTGTGTAGTAGAGCTGATGAAGTGATCCATGGTTTGACAGTTCAGTTTCACATACACTCATCAAGGCTCCTCTGGAAGTGTGTCAGTGAGGGTCTCAGCTTAATGTCAGTTGGGAGCCTGTTCCAAAGCAACAGAAGTCTGTGAGTTAGTAATGTATCCTCCAACATGTTCTATTTAATGTTGTGATGATGATATCACTAGAGCATGTGGTACAGTGAGCTTGGGTTTACTTCAGACAGCACATGTACATCAGTTATGCATTGGACATGGACCTGTCTATTGGGCAAAGATCTCCTGAGTAGACAGTATGCAACAGAGTACAGTTTGAGTTAAATTCAGTCTTGTTGCATGGGGCAACTTTTTGAGGCCAGTAATCCTCTTGTTGAGGTACTTCAGTGGTCTTTCCAGCTGCTGAGGGTGCATAGTCAGATTCATTGCAATTGTGTTATGGCACTCTCTGACGGGTCTGATGACTGATGTGTGGAAGGAACCTCCTTTGACCTACATGCAAAGATGTTGGCAGTTTGTGGGAACACATAGCATGATTTTCTAACCACTTTGTGAATATGTTTCTGGAAGTAGAGATGACTATCCACATGTGTCCGTAGATCTCTTATTATCACCTACATATTTAGGGTGTTGGCACCTATGTGGTAATTGTATGACTGTAGCTCAAGTCCATGAATTTTACACCACATATGTCTGACTGAGACCCCTTTTAAGGATGTCTCTGTTGTCCCAAACATTGATTATGACAACTTTTTTGCAGTCATCCACAAACTTTGCTAAACATAGCCCTCATGTGTTTGACTGTATTTCTGAAAAGTATACACCAGACAGGAGGGGTCCCAGGACTGAGCCATGGGGGACAGTGGTTGTTACCAGCTCGAACAGGAGACCACAATTCTTACCTTGTGTGAACTATCTGTGCCCCAGTTGGCAATCCATCAGATAACATACATATTTATGCACTGGTTGTTGATTTTGTGGATACGATACGTGTCTGGGATGCTGGAACAGGGCTTTCAAGCTCTATGCGGGACATATGTTGCTCATTTCATTGATGTATGTCCTGGGTGACTGCCTTGAAAACAGTCTATCAGGTTTGGGAACCATGATCTGCCCCTGACCAAACTGGAATTGGTAGGGTTGGGTGCTTGTAGGCTCACAATAGCTCTGTTTATGAGTTCCATCATGATGGACTCCATGGTCTTGCAGATCAGGCTTAATAGGCTTATAAGACAATAGTTCCTATGGTCTGTTGTGCAACAACACTTGTGGAGTGTGCCAAATGTTGCTGTAACGCATTCAACAGTTTCATATCCTGTACAGAGGGTGAGTCTCAACAGACTGTTCAGGTGCAGGGTCTGTTTGTTTTGGAGTTCACATATGACACAGCTAGGGAAACCATGTCATCCTATAGACACCATGTTTTTAGGTTTGGAAAGTGCTGTTTAACCATTGTATATGTGATTTCTGGGTTTTCACAATCTCCAGGTATGATAATGGGCCCTTTTGTCAGTGAGAGGGGGGTAAATATGTATGAACCTGTCTGACAAGATGGTGGCAGTGTCAGTCATGTACATGTATTCATTTACAATTTGCACTTACTCAGAACATATATGTGTTTACATTGATATATATGACATTGCAAAAGAAAGCTTCATGTATCTCTATGGACTCTTTGACAATATTTTTGCCAGAACATGGACTGGATAATGTTAGGAGTGCTCATTGTTTATTGATGATACTGATTAGAAATTTATTGATCTTCTTTGAATTTCCACTTTCTTTGAACAATTTAAGTGCTTGTAGTACATAGTTTGATTATGACAGGAGTCCAATATATTATATGGGTCTGTTTTCATATAACTGTGTGCTCAAGGCAGGATTGGTGAATAGTGACAAGTTTCTGGGGTATGAACTGCAACCGCCAGATATGCGTGGCCCACTGCTGTACTCAGACATGGCCTAAGTGTGTGAGCATGCCCAGTATGACTTTTCAGTATGTTGTTGACTGACATTTGCTTCGTTTATTTGTGTGTGAGCATGCCCAGTATGACCTTTCAGTATGTTGCTGACTGAAATTTGCTAAATTTGTGTATGAGCATGCCCAGTATGGACATATATACTATATGTGTGCGAAAAATCAAGTTGGTCTTTACTTCAGGGCTCACCTTTGTGTTGTACATCGACAGGAAGCACGCTGTGCCTGCAGGGCTTCCATGAGTCGCTTTGCATAGACTTATCAACATTTCTACATACGGGAGGATGGGCAGCTATTATTTGTACATTTCTACCCAGGGGGCACACCTGATTGTTACTGTGGGTGTACATAGGATGAGGGGTTCACCTGACACTTATACACATTTGCTAGACCTGCACTGCTATGTTAGGTGCTCCATTTCAGTCTGTACTGTTGCCTATCGTACTGGCTTGAGGCATACTACTGTACTACAGAACTTAGCTTCCCATTTCACGTATATTATTTTGTGACTTCATAGCCTACCCAACCCACATCACACTGCCTGGCCTGCTATTATCTGTCTGCATAGGTCTGGGGGGAAGTTCAGAGGGCATGATACAGCATTTGTTTGTGTTTGCATTAGTCTACAATTGCCCTGCTGTATCTGTGCCAGTAAAATGCTGTCATGTGCTTAGTGGTTCAGTACTTTGACTATAGTGCACAGTATCCTGGGTTCAAACCCTGTCACTGCTTTTTATTTTCCTGCTGGGCAGACCTGACTGGTTAAGGAACAGTAAAGCAGGTGTGACCATGTTTTCCAGGCTTTGCTCGACTTTGCCTGACTTTGTCCAACGTTGCCCAACATTGCCCAACGTTGCTGAACATTGCCCAATGTTGCACTAGTTAGCGTGGTGCGCAGCTCCATGCAATTCTGCTTAAATATGCTAAATAGTGCTAAAAGGTGCTTAGCACTGCTTTATATTGCTTAAAATAGGGCAATCATGCCTCAGGTGGTGCTGCAGGGCTGCCTATGTCGGATGCACATAGTACACTCCCTATACATGTTTGAAAACAGGTAGTGTCAAGTTAGGCATCCCTTTTATTGTATGTGTGAGTCAGAGAGAGGTGTCATTTCCAGGGTTCCTACTGAGTCAGTGTATGTGCTATGCGTTGCCTCTTTGCCAAGGCCAGGGCATACTGGGCATGCCTCCTTCTGCCTACTGGGGCAGGCTCAGGTTGTTACTCCTCTGAGTCACGCTGTGCCTGTGCAGGCCTTGGCAATGGTGGGGTGCTGTTTGGCCCTGCCCCATGCTGTTCCTGCTGCAGCTGTTTTTGCAGGGTCATATTGTGTAGCATGGCACATACCATGACAATTTGGGTACATGTAGTTGGTGAGTACTGCAAGGCTCCACCGGATGTGTCCAGGCACCGGAACCATGATTTGAGCATCCCAAACACACGCTCAATAATGTTTCTTGTTTGTGCGTGTGCCTCATTATGGAGTTCTTTTTCGGGTGTGTGTGCATTTCTGATGGGTGTCATCAGCCACGGCTCCAGTGCATATCCAGCATCCCCCACTTGGTGACTGTCACGGATGTCCCCATTGGCAAATTGCTGGTACAGCTGCTTCAGATGCCAGATGTGGGAATCATGATAGCTTCCAGGGCAGCCAGCACACACATTCATTATTATGCCCTGGGCATCGCACATGACCTGGCAGTTGATGGAGAGGAAGCCCTTGCGGTTGATGTAGACACTACCCCGCACACCGGGTTGTGCTTTGATGTGTATGTGCGTGCAGTCTATTGCACCCACCACCTCAGGGTATTCTGCTATTTGGTGGAAAAGACACATATTGCTGGCCAATGCCTCACTGGAATTGGGGAAATATACATGCTCACCGACATGTGCTGACATGGCATCCAGGAACTGATGCAGTACCCTGGATGCTGATGCCTGTGAAACCCCCATCATATCACCAGTTGGTATCTGGAAGTTACCTGTAGCTAGTATTCATAGGCCAACACATACCTTGGTATCCACTGGGATGGGTTCCTCTCTGTTGGTTGTGTGTGTGAGGCATGGCCGGCACAGCTCAACAATTTGCTGCAGGAGGTCTCTGTCCACTCTATAGTGCTCCACTATCTCCAGCTCATGTAGCCCCTGGTAGGTTACCCTGGGTCTGTACACTCTTCTCCGTCTCCTCACTGTGGGTTGCTCAGCAGCATTCACAACATCACCACCCTCAGCACCTTGCACATGTTCGTTTATGATAGCAATAGCAGCCCCTAACATTTTGTCAGCCTTAAGCTTTTTAAGTTTTCACTCTTTGTATACTGCAGTGTTGCAGAGTTCTTGTGAAGAAACAGGGTAGACTGTTGTTAGCAGAGTTTAAAGTGCTGGGTTGGGCTGGGCTAGTCTACTGCCTGTGTAATTGGCTGATTCTGATATATTTCACCTGGCAGCTCTGCTAGTTCTTCTGGGTTAACTTCCTACTACTTCTTTTCCTTCCTTTTTCCCTTTCTGTTTCCACAAAGGGCAACGGCGCTCAAACAAGTGCACACCCGCACACAAGCGTGCACACCCACGCACACGCTGTGTGCCCATTTGCAAGAAGTTTCAGATATATCCATGACTTACACCTTTGGTTTCTTGTTTTCAGCTAGTACTACTGTACACATGCCTCTTGCAATCCTGAGCAACTCAGGGCAAACACAAGCCACTGTGCTCCAATCACCTTACAGTCTTTCAGACATACCCCCTCATGATGTCACCTATCTTCTACTCTACTACTATCCTACTCCTACACTTACACTCTAGGGACATGGCTCACATGCCGGGGAAACTTGGGATTCACTATCCTTATCCTCATTTGCATAAGATTGCCTATTAATGCTTAGTTACATCTCTCACACTGAGCTTCCCCCCCTTAGCAACCACTACTCAGTGGCCATGTTGTTTTCAGCCTGCCATTCACCTGCATGGCAGAACAAGGTTTTTAGTGTAAATGCACATTTGTGGCTATTTTTCACGTGTTTTCATTTTATTTAAAGTGCAGCATGTTTGCACGCCGCTGCACTACACTTAGACATCGGCAATCGGGGGAAAAAATGGGATTTTAAGGATTTACATTTGCAAATGCCAATGGCCTTATATTTGGCCATTGGCATGCTTCCTCTACTAGATGTATCCTTTATTTGGAGCTGTCATAGCTCCATTTAGCTATTTGCAGAACGGTACTCCGTTACCAATGGAGTACATTTCTGCAGATAACACTACACTTACATGGACAGGTTAGTGTTTCCTGGATCGCAAATTTACCTCATTTGCAAAACTTTCAGCAGCAAATGAAGTAATTTGCATACCATAACACTGTGCGTGCAAGAGTACCTTTAGAGGCTCTCATGCACGCCCCTGATGGCTATTGCTGAATTGCTCGGCAAACATATTGCCTGTCTGCCGTCTTACACTACTCTTACACTCCGTGCAAGCCTTCGTGAATCCGGCCCGATATCTTTCAGTTTTCAATGTAGCAAGGAGACACAATGTCAAAAACTAGGGAGCTTTCTGTATTCACTTTAAGGTGAAGTAATTACTAGTTTTGAAATGTGAAGGAATGAAATTGTTTTATGACTTCCAGCATCTGCCAGAGATCTGAGGTCTATCTAATTTCACAGGTAGATGGTAAATACTGCTAGTTTCCAGCAGTGGGTGTTTCACCTTGGATAGAGTCAGATGACAAGAAATTATGTCATTCTGCAAGCTGTACCATCATTAATATTTGATATATTAATTTGAGAGGTCTTTTAGAGAGACACAACAGTCTGTACTCTGTCTTGCACCTGACAATATCTATTCACCACATCTGCCTTGCTCTTGAATAAGTTACGTAGGGTATAGTAATTCTTTTAGATATAGTCAGGAATATACACAAACTTAGTTTAGATATTTTTCTTTATTTATTTGAGACTGTCCTGCAGTTTTGTTTTAAATATTTCCTTTGGTTTTGAACTCTGATGTCAACGTAAATATATATTTAGTATTGACTTGTCCTTTTATTATTTATTATTAAATATATTTAAACATTTCATTGTGGCTGATCTTTGTAGAGATATTTAAGTTTTGAGAGGATTTACATATTTATTTGGTGACACTGTGTGGATCACTCCTAACGGCCTTGCTCTTGGTCAAACTAACATTTGTATTGATAGTAATATTACACAGTAAGATTGGGCACCCTTTGTTAAGGGCCTTAAAGCAGCTGATAAGGAGCTAGCTGGTGGCAGCGATAACTACCTTATGGTCTGGGCAAAAGGGGGCATAGCTAGTAAACCTGTGCCAGTCTTTCCCAGGGGTGTGTGTGTGTGTGTGTGTGTGTGTGTGTGTGTGTGTGTGTGTGTGTGTGTGTGTAAATCAAACCTCAAAGAGAGTGTGTATCATCTACTTGGGCAGGGACACAAAGCACTGGTTGGACAGAGAGGGTGCTGGATGTCTTGGCTTGTCCACTCAACTGAGATCTCAACTCTATAGCTGTGCCAGTGGGGAGTATGATTGGGGATCTGGAGAAAGAGAAACTAGCCCTGGAATGACTGTGGTCTCCATGTGCTCTTAAGGGAAATTACTCTTCACGCAGAGAGCTGCATCTGGAAATACTGTGTGTGTACTTGTTATCCTCCCAATGTACATCCTCCACTGGTGCCAGTGTGAGGATTGAGGCTCCTTGATTACTGGTCCAGTGATGGGTTGTTACAACACCCATAAAAGTAAACCTACTGGTCAGGGATCTGGGGTTGCATGTTTACAGTAACATGACCTTTGACTACCATGTGTCTAGTGCAGTAAGAAAATCATTCTACATTGCATGACTTCTACATAAAAGCATTGCATCCAGGTCCAAGGAAGTCACTGTTCTGCTGTACTTATCTCTTATCAGACTAGTCATTGAGTTTAAAGCACATATTCTGAGATTTCCATGTCAGGAATCAATGCACTCTGCTCATTCCCCACCAGAAGCAAAATGTAAGCACAAATTCCAAGCTGTCACCTATGAATGAGTTATTAGGCCTTCTGGTGATCATGCTGCACCTATCACACACAATTCAAAGTAGACATATAGACCCACATATACTGAGGGACTTAAATGTAACCTTCCTAAACACCAAAAATCTCCTAGATGAAGTACGCATAACAAATACCCTCAGTAGTCCCAAATGCACTCTTTCAAAACAACATCCACATCAACACACACAGCCACATCTCATGGAGCCTCTATTTATAAGCCCATAAGGCAAGCCACCACACAATCCAACATACTGGTCATTGGAGACTCCATCATGAGACACACTGATGTCCTTCTCACTAGGCTGAAAAAGGAGAAAGTCACAGTCAGGTGCTTATCAGGGGCTAGGATGCACCACATTACAGACACATTGAGGTCACTGGACCACATTGCCAGCATGACTCAACCACAGTCCATGTGGGTTTAATGATCTAAGACATACCCCCCCACCAAGACTAAATGAAGAGAGACATCATGGAACTCTCAGAAAATGTGTCCCAGGCTTGTATGAGCCTAGCATTTAGCAGAATTTTACCTTCTCCAAGGATGATGCTACAATACGAATGAAAGATGATTGACTTTAATAATTGGCATAGCTTCTGGTGTCATTCTAATGGGGTGCAATGTTTGTCAGCAGGAAGGAGATGGAAAACAGACCACGCTGCTCTGCCAGGGTTGGTCTGCACCTCTCCCCTCTAGGCTTTTGAATATTAGCTGAAACATTATCTTCCTCCATAGTGACATTTTTAGGCAATGCCAAACTGAAAGTACCTCTGACATAGCAAATCAAAAGCAAGAAAATCTAAAGGTATTACTGCTCAGTGTTAGGAGTCTAAACAAAACCTCCACTCCCTAGAAGCTCTCTTCACCCTAGACAGTGCTGACTTCTATGCGGTCACTGAGACATGGTTTAAAACAGTGGGAAGCACACCAACAGTGCAAGGTTATAATGCCTTCCACACATTTAGACCAGCTACTACACATACATGGACTAAACATGGAGGTGTCTCAATTTACATCAGAAATAAATATACCTCAATGCTGGTCAAACAGGCCAAAGTACTTGAGCTACTCCATGTTCAAATCACCATAGGCAAAATCTAATACCACTTCCCTGAAAGCTGTAGGTCCCCCCTCTATTACCCAGGAAACCCATACCATGTATTTAAACTTATTGGAAACAATAACCATCCAACCCAATACCACATTCATGGACAACTTTGATTACCCCACTATTAACTGGGAATCCTATATGACACCAAATGTGCAGGCACAGAGATTCCTGGATTTTGTAAACACAAACTCCTTGGACCAGATAGTCAATACAAATACTGGATCTTGTCCTCACTAATACGGGAGAGTCCTGCACACCCCCTAGTGTAATGCCTTCCCTGGTCTCTTTTTTGAAATAAAAATAAAACCTGGACACCCAGCTAACCCTGGAATATTCAAGAACTAGTATAAGTGATAACCTGGCACAATTTCAAGCCCCCACAAACCCTGAGACCACTGCTGCCTACAAAGAACTGTTCACAGAAACACTATACAAACATGTACCCACTAGGAAGAAATTCATAAATAACTCAATAAACAAGCCAGCCTGGCAGAATCACAAAATCAGTAAGATGTATAACAGAAGTAAGAAAATCATAGAAGAAGTTACAAAATGCAGCACCCAGCATGATAAAAGCACTCTCAGCAAATGAAACGAACAACTCAGAGGACAAATAAAATCTACCAAAGTAAAATTTGAAGCAAATTTGGCCTCCTGGGCCAAGAAAAACCACAAAGCATTCTTTAGATATGTCAGCAACCTCAAAGGCAATAAACAATTGTATGCAGAGCTCATTGTAAATGTAGCCACCTATTCTGAGCCAGTATGGAAGTACTGAATAGAGAAAACTATAATGCAATTTAAAACAAGAAGTGTAAATATTAGCAGAGTATAGAAGAGGGACAGATCAACAAAAATGCTCAGAAAGATAGACGTGATAAAAGCAATGTGCAGTATTAAAACAAATTAGGATTCATCATGTACTATCACAAATAATAAACTAAAAATATCAGCATGGGCAGAAAAACTTAAAAGATACATTGATAAAAATATAAAGGAAAAGTACAAAATGAGCAATTTATTAATGACCCAAAAAAGTTTGTGCAGAATTGGGAAACAAGGTAAAAGGAATTGAAAGGTCACCAAAAAAAGAAGAAATAGATACATTTTGGAGATGTATCTATGAAGATCCAATGGAACATAACAAAAATGCTAAATGGATAGAAGAAGTAAAAGAAAGAATAAGAAGTTGAAATGCACAGGATTTCATATTTTGGGATGAAGTAACAGCCAGAGAGATTGAAACAACATTAAGAAAACCCTCTAATTGGAAAACCCAGGCACAGATGCAGTAACTAACTTCTGGCTAAAAGTATTAACATCTATGCATGAAGATTTAGCCATGAGTAAGAACTATTTATGTGCATATTCCAAACAGACACCAGCCTGGCTAACAACAAGAAAAACAAGAGTGAACCTGCAAGCTACCGTAAAAACTATACACCAATAACTTGCCTTCCAGTGACATATAAACTATATGCAGGAATTGATGCCGACAGACTTTATAGTCATTTAGAAGAAAACTCAATTATAGCAATAAAACAAAAGGGTAACAAAAGAAAATCATATGGTACAAAGGATAATTTTTGTTAAATAAAGTCATAATGGAGTACTGTAAAAAGGGAAGACTCTAAGTACGGCAAGGATAGACTACAAAAAAGCATTTGACAGTATTCCACGTTCATGGATAAAAGAGTTCTTAAAAATTTATAAGATACACCCTACATTGATGAACTACATTACAGTGACCATGAAACAGTGGCAGACCACTTTGCAAATAGGCCATGATAAAGAACAACTTATTATCCCAGGGATACAAATTCAAAGGAGGATATTCCAGGGTGGTTCTCTGTCACTGCTGCTATTCTGCCTTGCCCTTAACCCATTAAGCTGTCTGCTAATAGAGTTCATGGCTCCAATATGGCTCCCAGAAAACAACAACAAGTAAAGACTTCTCATCTTCTTTTTGTAGACAATTTAAAACTGTACAGCTCATCAGATGAGGAATTAAAAGCACAACTGCAAGTATTCAAAACTTTTTCAGATGATATAAAAATGTCATTTGGTCTTGATAAATGTCCAAAAGCAACCTATAAAGCAGGAAAGCTGCAGCACAAAGAAAACATCAGTTTGAGACAACAATGTGATATAAAAGAACTTGAGCAAGAGGGGGTATATAAATATTTGGGAATTGATGGAGGATCAACAATAAAACATGAACAAATATGAATAAAACTTAGTAAGGAATATTTTAGAAGACTTAAATTAATCCTGAAAGCAGCATTGACATATAGGAGCAAAGTTCAAGCTTTAAACCAATTTGTTATTCCTGTCCTAACTTACAGTTTTGGAGTGACTAACTGGCCCCAAAAGGTGTTGCATAGATTAGGCAGTAAAACAAGAAGGATGCATCATGCTCATAAAACAATTTATACAAATCTGAACATACCAAGATTATGTATTCCCATTCCGAGGGAGGTATGGGCCTTCTTGAAATTGATTACATGTATAAATCTGCAATTGGGGGACTGCATACATATCTGCTGGCCTCACAAGACCCAAACATAGTGAAAGTTTTGAAACATGAGGAGGATAAATCTAAGATGACTTCCCTGCTTTGTCTAGCAGAAGCATATTGGTGTTAAGGGAGAACTGAAATCAAACCAGTAGTAGATAAAAATCAGGCAGCAATTGAATGGGACAAAAAACAAAAGAAAGCATATAAGGTGAAAGATCAGATGAGAAGGCAAATGATGTGGAAAATGCATAAATATAGTTGCAAGTATTGAAAACTCTTGGAGCAACCTCATCAGGACTGAATGCAGGAATGGTTAAGGAGAGGCGAATTCAAATCAAAAGATGAAAGGTTAATATTTGTGGCCCAAGACAGTGGACTATGTCCACATTGGTTTACAAAGTCCTTTGAACATGTGGGAGAAACAGACAAATGTAGGTTTTGTAAAACAGATTTGGAAACAGTTGCACACCTTGTTGCTGGTTGTGACATACGTATGGCAGGAGGACTGTGTAGACTGAAAGGCATAATAATGTGGCAAAACTGTTTCACTGGGAATTATGCAAACATTATAATACTAAAGTAGCTGAAAAACACTGGAAACATGAGCTACAAAGCATCATAGAAAATGATGAAGTCTACATCACATGGGATCACCCATTGCCAACAGTTCAAAAAATAGATTCAAGAAAACCAGATATAGTGGTCCATGAAAAGAAAACAAAAGTAGCATTGATAAATGAAATCACTACACACAGTGACTACAGTGTCTTGTGTACAGAGAGAGAGAGAGACACACACACAAAATCATAAAATATCAGGATTTGTAGGCAGAAATGATAGCAACAGTGAAGAAAGATACCCAGAGTGTTCCAGTAGTAGTAGGAACAACGGGTCTTAGAAAAAATAATCTACAATTATATTTATATATATGTTACAGGTACATGTAACTCTGTACAAATTGCAAAAGGAGTCATTGCTGGGTGCATTGTGGATGCTGTGAAGAGCACTTCTCATTAACATCAAAGACTGAAACAATACTACTTTCATGAACTTTAATCATACATTGACTTAGAAATGGGGTCCATTCCTGTCTTGGTATTAGAAACCCAAAAGACTTGGAGAAATTAACAAAAGAAGTCAGAAGATATAGCAAACCTACTGGCTGACAAATTCAGCTCCAACTTCACCCCCCAGTTCCCCTCAACCTTCCCTCAGGAAATACCATCAAATATAACTCCCCCTGCTATCTCTAGGGAACAGGTCCTTATTGCTCTCTCTCTAGTCAAGAACACTGCATCAATGGGCCCAAACAATATCCTAGTATGACTTCTAAATAGCATGAAACATGACCTATCATGCTGTCTGGAATTGCTATTTTACTGTAGCCTCCAAACAGGCTTCATGCCTCATGAATGGAAAACAGCAACAGTCATCCCTCGGCACAAAGGTGGGCCATCTACAGACCCTGAAAACTATAGAACTATAGGTCTCACTAGTCTTATGTGCAAAGCCATGGAAAGAACGATCATGAAAATGATCAATAATACTACAGGAAACCTCCAGACACTGTACGCAACCTAGTTTGGTTTCATCAAGGGCAGGTCATGCCTACTCAATAAGGATGACCTCTTTGAAAAGGTCACCAAAGCAATGGATGAGGGCAAAATGGTTCACACTGCCTACCTTGACCTGCCCAAACCATCTGACACAATACCCCAGCTGGGCATTGTTGACAAATTCAGGAGGTTAGGTAGAAACCCATATGTCACCCAGTGGATAGCCAACTGTCTCACAGTCAGGGCCCAGTAAATTAGAATTGAAGAGTCCAACTCTTCAGATGCAGGTCTCAAATGGAGTCCTTCAGGAACCTGTCCTTTGACAGCTCTTTTTTGACATTTACATCTTTGAAGTCAAGGCCAATGCCGATGGTCTTTGGCTGACTAAATTTGCAGGTGATTACAAATTAGGAGCTGTCATTGAATCCCACACCAACACAAATGTTCTCCAGGAAGAGATGACACAGAGAAACAACTGGTGTCAGAGCCATGGACTAAAACTAAAAGTCAAGAAATGTATAATAGTACCCTTTGGAAAGGTCATTCACTCTTGGTAACTATTATATTGACAACACACCCCTTAGAGTTGACCCAGTAGTCAGGAACTCGGGGGCATACATAAATAGTAATCTAGGATTTGACGTGTCTACAGTATTGAGGAAATCATTCTTTGTTGTGTGACTTATAAACAAAGGTATGGCATCTAGGTCCAAGCAAGTCATTGATTGTTGCACTGTATTTGGCATTCATCACACTTGTCATTGAGTACAATTCCCCCTTTGGTATGTACCTAATGAACATCCACAGAGGTTCCTCACTAAAAGAATCAGGGCATAAGTAAAATGTCTTATGCAGATCACCTCAAGGCTGTATCCATGTATTCTGTCTCCTACAAGCTGTTGAGGGGAGATCTATGCCTCGCATGCAGGTCATTGTCAAACCCCACTCTGATGGACCTCCAGCATATCCACAAAACAAACAGCACCAGAATTACCCTATCTAAAGACTTAAACCTTGCCTGTGATATAAATAGGGCCTGTTGTTGAGACATGTATGTGTTCCAGAGTATACGCTGTCTCTGCAACAGGTTCCTCATCTATGTGAAGCAGAGTTCCTCCCTAACCTAATTCAAGTGTTACTTGAACAATTGGATGGGGAACAGAACATTCATCCATGGCTTACTACCTGTGTCAATAATGAACAGGTTCATCTCCCAGGGCCCTGCTTATACTTATCAGGTGTACCAAAACTTCTCAGAGATTTGGGATGCATGGCTAGGATTAAAAAAGGCCCTTGTGGTTGTTAGCCTAGTAAGTACCTATGAACTCTTGTCTGTGATGTAAGCAAGACATGTTGGTGCTACAGGTATGTGTATCAAACATTATCCCTTCTCTGGAACAGGCTTCCCATGCATGTGAATAAAGTTTAGCCCTAATCTTTTTCAAATGTAACTTAGACCAATGGATGGGAAATCACAAATGTATCCCTTGTTTGCATCTTTGTCCACAATGCACAGAGGCTGCCTGTGAATGCTTGATGTGTAGAAGCCTATATCGTAACCGGAACATTCTGTGGGGTATTGACACATGTTAGTAATATTTTGGTAAATTTGGGGTAAACATGTCTAGGTTTAAAATTACCTTTGAGCTGATGGCCTAGTAACCACCTATGAACCTAAAAGGGACATCTGGAAATAAAAGATAATATAAAAGTACTATAAAGTACTGAAAATGTAGTGTTCAAAACAAAATGAGTAAAGGAGCGCAATGTACAATATGAAGGACATATGAACGACAGTTTTCAAAAGAAAGAAAAAAATTACAAGTTATCTGTGTCATTTTGTTTGATTGTTAGCAGAAGTATATTATTTTTGAATGTACTGGGTTTGTAAATTCATAGGTACTAGGTTATTGATCTGTGATTAACTTAAGAAGGCTAGTGCTTAACCCTTATATTTTGCATACGGATAACCCAGAGGTGGGCAGAACATGATATGTTGGGACATTTACTTGTTGCCTCTATCTTTGAGGGACATGTTTGCTAAACAGGGGTTGAATTTGTAGTTTCCCATCCATTTGACCAAATTATGTTCAAACAGATTAAGAGAAGTACTTCGCTATATGTGGATTCGAATTCGGTTCCATAGAAAAGGAATTCTGTAATACATACCTGAATGGCCACCATATTTGCTTTATGTTCCAAAGAGATAAGATTCCTTCAGTGGCTGTTCACACTACCACTGGACTTTTTAATATTTAATTGTAGGTCTGACATGATAAGGTTTGTTGAGACTCAAAATGCGAGGCAAAGGTCACCTCTTTGTAGCCTATATCATACTATGAAGACTGACTTGGCATTGAGATGGTCTGCATAGATTTTGTGAGTTAGCCACTTGATTTTTTTTTTTTTTTTTATTGAGAAAGCATTGTAATCCTTCCAGTTTTGACAAGCATTTGGCCAGGTAAATACTGAATGGAGCATTATATTAACTGATTGCCCTAATGATAAAAGAGTACAGTCAAATCATTGCATGAGTGGATGTCATGGCTTAGTGGTAAATCACCCTGGCTAGGGTGTGCAGGGTCCCCTGGTTTGAGCCTTACAAGAGGTGTTTATTTATGGTGGGAAGATGGCATAATGGTTAAGGTGTTTACCTGGCAAACACAAGGTGCAGGGTTTGATTCTCATGTGGTGTAATTGGCTAGGCTTAAAATGGCCCACAAGGGCAATTAGCCTAGTAATAACATATAAACCATATATAAGCTGTGATGTGAAAACGACTTTCTTACAATAGTGGATATGAGATAATCAAAGGACGGTTTTGACATAAGTTCTCAGATCTCTAGACTATGAGATCAACTTTCATGCATGTATTGTTAATGTAATAGTTAAAGGGGAAGTTATGCTTGCTGAAGAATAAGTTTATGTTTCTTGACATATAGTTTAACTATGGTTTTGACACCAGATATGTGTTTGGAAAAGACTCTCTTAGAGGGTTTTGGTGTCTGTTGGGCTGTTTATGATGGGTTCAAGTTTACAGTCATCTGCAAACTTGGTCAGCCATAAACCCTTAATATTTGCTTTGACCTACAAGAAGTAAATGCAAAAGAAGAGTGGCACAAGAACTGAAACCGGGGATACCTTACAAGTGACAGTCCTTTTGGAGGAGGTAGACTACCCAAACTTCCTGGGTTCTATTTGTTAGCCAGTTTGTTATCCAATACGATACTAGACATTTACATATATCTGAGACAGTTTATTTGCTAAACCTCAAGATATGGTAGTGTTTCATGCCTTTGTGAGGTCTAGCTATTCTGTGTGTACAGATTTGCCCTCATCCATTGTTTCGGTAACCTTCTTGAAGAAGCTGACTCATTAAGTATATAGGAGTGGTTTGTGATCTGAACTGACTTGGGTTGAGAGTTTGTAGATTGTCTATGTCCTTCTTTATTAATTGCATAATGATTCTTTCCATAGCCTTACAGATGGAGCTGGTCAGTGATATAGGATTGTCATTACCTAGGTCACTTAACACCCCACCTTTTTGCAAAGCGATTACTGTTGCTGTCCTCCATTCATTTGGCATGAAGCCTGTTTGGCTGATGCTGAATAACCTCTGTAGGGGGAAGGGGGTCTGACAACTCATGTTTCAGGTTGACTAGAAGGCAGCCTAGTGTGTTATCTGGCCCGGTAGAAATAGTGCTCTTGTAAATGGACAGCATCTTGAGGACTTGTACTTGAGAGATTTTTTTGGGGGGGGGTGGATGCAGGTATGTGATCTGGGCATATTGGAGGGGAAGAGAGGGGGAGAGAGAGAGAGTGAGGAGTGAAATGTGAAGTAAATTTATCTCCTAGTAGACTGTCTCTGCCCTCTTGTTCTCATTGTATGATATTCTTTTCTACTAGTTCTGTAGAGAGCTGGGCATTGTTTCTGAGATTTCTAACATAGCTAAAGAAGGTTTTGTGCTTATCCATTCCTCCTTTTATCTCATACCTGTGGCTGGTTGATTTAATCAGGGTACAGAGTTCCTGGTTAAGTTTTGCAGAAACATTATTGGCATCTTGAGAGTTACATTTATTTTTCATATATTTAGTTTTTTTCTTCTTTTTCTTTTTCTTATCATCCTTTTACTTTGCGGTAGGGAGTTTCAATCATCAGGTACATGTTCTGAGAATGTTTTTCTTTCTTCTAAATTAGAGAAGTTGTACCTTAGAAGAGATATTGCATTGTCTGCAGATGAATGATAGGGTAACTGATTTCTGTATGGTGATGTCTTGCTGCTAACTTCTGGTCAGTAGGAGATATGTAGGTCTGGCTGCTAATAGTGGTCAGTAGGAGATATGTAGGTCTGGCTGCTAACAGTGGTCAGTAGGAGATATGTAGGTCTGACTGTTAACTTCTGGTCAGTAGGAGATATGTAGGTCTGGCTGCTAACAGTGGTCTGTAGGAGATATGTAGGTCTGGCTGCTAACAGTGTTCAGTAGGAGATATGTAGGTCTGGCTGCTATCAGTGGTCAGTAGGAGACATATAGGTCTGACTGCTTGCACTGGTCAGTAAGAGATGTGTAGGTCAGGCTGCTAGCAGTGGTCAGTAGGAGATGTGTAGGTCTGGCTGCTAGCAGTGGTCAGTAGGAGATGTGTAGCAATTTGTAGGTGAAGCAGTTCAGCAATAGAGGAGCTCTGGCAGTTATTGGCAAACAGATGCTTTTTTCTGTGACTAATAATGACTATCCAAAGAAGAAAACAGCTTCACACCATCAAATTGTAAAGTTTAAAAACTAACATATACCAAGACAAAACTTTTGGACAATGTCCTTCATTAGAATTACAAAATTACTTTCACGTATATGCAATTTATATCATCCAAAAGACATCACATGACACAACCTAACCTATCAAAACATAATTAATTAATCATCATTAAATCATACTATAAAATTTTAAAAACACATACATATTTATTCATTTTCATAAAAAATATATACATACAATCTATATAAAACATGTATATTTATCATGATTTTATACATTGCTGTCTTATGTTTTAAAATTGGTTTAAGAGAAATTTGTTTATTAATTCCTGGTGGAGAATCTGCATGAAGACGAATAATCCAGTCATATTCCTTAGTTTCAAGTCTAATATTAATATCACCCTTTCTCAAACTGGGTTCCATACCCTCTGTAACCCTAAATAGAAAGCATTGTGCAGATCCATTATCATTAATATGCTTAGCCAATGCATTTGTCAATACACCTCTCCTGATGTCTGATTTATGCTCAATAATTCTATTTTTAAGTTTTCGGGTAGACTTTCCCACATAAAATGATGTACATGATTTACATGTGGCTAAATATACTACTAATGATGTATTACATGTTGCTAAACATTTAAAATAAAACTTTTTCATAGTTACAGGCTGGGTAAATACACTGGAAGAGCAAATATCAGAGCAAAAGGAACAATTGAAACATGAAAATGTACCCTTTCTATTTGAAGCAGAAGATGTTTTCTTATTTAAAGAAAAATCATTGTAGCACAGATGGTGCTTAAGGTTGCTACAATTCTTATATATAAAGAGGGGGTTCTCAGGAACAATATGGTTAAGACCAGGTAAAGCTCTTAATATACCCCAGTTCCTTCTTATAATATCCTCAATTGGCTTACTACTCCTACTGTAGGTCATAATATATCTCAAGTGCCCAGATGCATCATTATTTTGTTCCCTGTTGGATCTTTAACCACCATTCGAAAAATATGGTTGGACTTCATTCCATCTCTTCCCCATCACTTCTTCTCTAATCTGAGTTAGTTGGGTTACATCATACCCTCCCTCTCTAAATTCATGAGTCATGTCCATCATCTGTCTAGTACATATATTATCATCAGTACTGAATCTATTAACTCTCATATACTGACTTTTTACTACCCCCTTAAAAACATGTTCAGCATGCATACTCTTTCTGTGCAAATATTTATTAGTATGCACCTCTTTTTATATATGCTAGTATGTATATGTTGCCCTTCCAGTTGAATTCTAACATCCACATAATTTATATCCATCCTAGAAAATTTAATTTCAAAGCTCAAGAAGTTTGTTGTTTGATTCAAATAACAAACAAAATTATTAAGGACATCTTCATTACCATGCCACACAATGAAAACATCATCTACAAAATGTTTGTAGAAAAGAATGTTAGATTTATACATATTCTTATTCTCATCAAAAACAAAGGCATCTTCCCAATTTCCAAGGGTAAGATTAGCATATGTATTGGCCACTGGACAACTCATAGCTACACCTAGTTGTTGATGGTATATTTGTTTGTTAAAAAGAAACACATTAATCTCCAAAGTTATCACCAGTAGTCCACAAATAGTTTCAACCTGTCTAGCTGTAAAATTACTACATTTACATAGAATCTGTCTTATACTATTTACCCCATACTCATTGGGAATACAAGTGAACAAAGACTTGATATCCAGTGTTAGAAAAAGAATATCTGTCTGAGTATTCTCCTCATACCATTGATGCAATAGAGTAAGAAAATGACCAGTATCCTTAATAAAACTCTGCACAAAACAAAGAAAATCTTTCAAAACACTCTGTAGGTAAGCTGAAATGGGTTCTGTAATCCTTCCTGTGCCTGAAACAATAGGTCTCATAGGAGGCCTAAGCAAAGATTTATGTATTTTGGGCAGTCCATATAGGACTGGGATGGTAGGGCTGGAAACTGTTAGAAAGTTAAAAATATCTATTTTTATATCATTATTAATTTTTAATTCATATATATTAATATTAACTTTACTAATAATCTTACTAACATCAGCATCCTGGATAGGTTTAAATGTTTGTATATCTATTAATAATTTATCCATGGCACTGATATAGTCAATGGAGTTCATAATCACTATACAGCCACCCTTATCTGCTTCCTTAATTATAATATCTTTGTTTGACTGCAGGTCATACAATGCTTGAATTTCATGTGCAGATAAATTATACATTTTTAAAAATGCATTGTCATTATATAACTCACGTATCTGTTTGTCACATATATCATGAAACGCTGTAAGTATGGGAACATTAATAGGTATAAAAATACTTGGGGCCAGATTTACGAAGGCTTGCACAGAGTGTAAGAACAGTGTAAGACGGCAGACAGGCAATATGTCTGCCAAGAGATTCAGCAATAGCCGGTAGGGGCGTGCATGAGAACTTCTAGAGCTACTCTTGCATGGACAGTTTTATGGTATGCAAATTACCTCATTTGCTGCTGAAAGCTATGCAAATGAGGTAAATTTGTGATCCAGGAACCACTAACCTGTCCGTGTAAGAGTAGTGTTATCTCCAGAAATGTACTCCGTTGACAACGGAGTACCGTTCTGCAAATAGCTAAATGGAGCTATGACAGCTCCAAATAAAGGATGCATCTAGTTAAGAAAGCATGCCAATGGCCAAATATAAGGCCAATGGCATTTGCAAATGTTGTAAATACTTAAAATCCAATGTTATATATTTTTTCCACAATCGCCAATGTTTAAGCATAGCGCAGCGTCGGGCAAACATGCTGCACTTTAAATAAAAAGAAAAAAAGGGAAAAATAGCCACAAATGTGCTTTTACACTAAAAAGCTTCTTCTGCCATGCAGGTGAATGGCAGGCTGCAAACAACATGGCCACTGAGTAGTGGTTGCTAAGGGGGGGGGGGGGCTCAGTGTGAGAGATGTAAGCAAGCATTAGTAGGCAATCCTATGCAAATGAGGATAAGAATAGTGAATCCCAAATTTCCCTGGCATGTGAGCCATGTCCCTAGAGTGTAAGTATAGAAGCAGGGTAGTAGTCGAGTAGAAGATAGGTGACATCATGAGGGGGTATGTCTGAAAGACTGTAAGGTGATTGGAGCACAGTGGCATGTGTTTGCCCTGAGTTGCTCAGGATTGCAAGAGGTGTGTTTACAGTGGTAGTAGCTGAAAACAAGAAACCAAAGGTGTACGGCGTGGATATATCAGAAATTTATTGTAAACAGGCGCACAGCTTGTGCGCACGTGTGCGCGCATGTAGGCGAGTGTGCGCTTGTGTGAGCGCGTGTGCACTTGTTTGCGCACTGCTGCCCCTTGTGGAAACAGAAAGGGAAAAAAGAAGGAAAACAAGTAGTAGGAAGTTAACCAAGGAGAACTAGCAGAGCTGCTAGGTGAAATATATCACAATCAGACAATTACACAGGCAGTCGATGAGCCTAGCAAAGCCCAGCAATTTAAACTCTGCAAACAGCAGTCTAACCTGTTTTTTCACAAGAACTCTGCAACACTGCAGTTTAGAAAGAGTGAAAACTCAAAAAGCTTAAGGCTGATAAAATGTTAGGGGCTGCCATTGCTATTATAAACCAACATGTGCAAGGTGCTGAGGCTGGTGATGTTGTGAATGCTGCTGAGCAACCCAGAGTGAGGAGACAGAGAAGAGTGTACAGACCCAACGTAACCTACCACGGGCTACATGAGCTGGAGATAGCAGAGCGCTATAGAATAGACAGAGACCTCCTACAGCAAATTGTTGAGCTATGCCGGCCACTCCTCACACAGAGAACCAACAGAGGGGAACCTATCCCAGTGGATACCAAGGTATGTGGTGGCCTATGAATACTAGCAACAGGTACCTTCCAGAGACCAACTGGTGATATGATGGGGGATTCACAGGCATCAGCATCCAGGGTACTGCACCAGTTCCTGGATGTCATGTCAGCACATGTCGGTGAGCATGTATATTTCCCCAATTCCAGTGAGGCATTGGCCAGCAATATGCATCTCTTCCACCAAATAGTGGAATACCCTGAGGTGGTGGGTGCAATAGACTGCATGCACATACACATCAAAGCACCACCCAGTGAGCGGGGTAGTGTCTACATCAACCGCAAGGGATTCCCCTCCATCAACTGCCAGGTCGTGTGCGATGCCCAGGGCATAATAATGAATGTGCGTGCTGGCTGCCCTGGAAGCTATCACGATTCCCACATCTGGTATCTGACGCAGCTATACCAGAGAATTGCCAATGGTCACCTAGTGGGGGATGCTGGATACGCACTGGAGCTGTGGCTGATGACACCCATCAGAAATGCACACACACCCAAACATGAACTCCATAATGAGGCACATGCACAAACAAGAAACATTATTGAGCGTGTGTTTGGGATGCTCAAGTCATGGATCCATTGCCTGGACACATCCGGTGGAGCCCTGCAGTACTCACCAAATACATGTACCCAAACTGTCATGGTATGTGCCATGCTACAGAATATGATCCTGCGAAAACAGCTGCAGCAGGAACAGCATGGGGCAGGGCCAAACAGCACCCCAGCATTGCCAAGGCCTGCACAGGCACAGTGTGACTCGGAGGAGGAACAACCTGAGCCTGCCCCAGTAGGCAGAAGGAGGTGTGCCCAGTATGCCCTGGCCTTGGCAAAGAGGCAATGCATAGCACATACACTGTCTCAGTAGGAACCCTGGAAATGACACCTCTCTCAGACTCGCACATACAATAAAAGGGATGCCTAACTTGACACTACCTGTTTCAAACATGTATAGGGAGTGTATTATGTGCATTCGACATAGGTAGCCCTGCAGCACCACCTGAGGCATGATTGCCCAATATTAAGCAATATAAAGCAGTGTTAATCACATTTTACCACTATTTAGCATATTTAAGCATATTTAAGCATAATTGCGTGGAGCTGCGCACCGCACAAACTAGCGCAGCATTGGGCAACGTTGGGTAATGTTGGGCAAAGACAGCAAAGTTGGGTAAACATGCTCACACCTGCTTTACTGTTCCTTAACCAGTCAGGTCTGCCCAGCAGGAAAATAAAAAGCAGTGACAGGGCTCGAACTCAGGATACTGTGCACTATAGTCACAGCACTGAACCACTAAGCCATGACAGCATTTCACTGGCACAGACACAGCAGGGCAATTGTGGACTAACGCAAACACAAACAAATGCTGTATCATGCCCTCTGGACTTCCCTCCAGGCCTATGAAGACAGATAACAGCAGGCCAGGCAGTGTGATGTGGGTTGCGTAGGCTATGAAGTCACAAACTAATATACATGAAATTGGAAGCTAAGTTCTGTAGTACAGTAGTATGCCTCAAGCCAGTACGATAGGCAACATTACAGACTGAAATGGAGTACTTGACATAGCAGTGCAGGCCTAGCAAATGTGCATACCTCTCAACTGCCCCTGATTTTCAGGTACATCCCTGATTTTGACTCAGATTTTAACTCTGTCCCTCTTAATCCCTCCTAAAACTAGTGACATTTGGAGGAAAGGTGGTAAATTACACTTAATGAATAATGACAATGATTAAGAGTTATAAACTTCTTTTACTTCAGAAAATGTGTATTAATTCATATGCTCTGATTCTGTTAATGTTTCACGTTAATAGCACTAATATTTTAAAAGTGTCCCTGATTGTCCCTGATTTTTTTCTTGACTTGTCCCTGATTCTGTTGAAATTTGTCACCAATTGGTTGAGAGGTCTGCAAATGTCTATAAGCGTCAGGTCAACCCCTCATCTAATGTACACCCACAGTAACAATCAGGTGTGCTCCCTGGGTAGAAATGTACAAATAATAGCTGTCCCCCCTGTATGAAGAAATGTTGATAACTCTATGCAAAGTGACTCATGTAAGCCCTGCAGGCACAGCATGCTTCCTGTCGATGTACAACACAAAGGTGAGCCCTGAAGTAAAAAACAACATGATTTTCCACACACATATAGTATATATGTCCATACTGGGCATGCTCACACACCTCAACAAATTTAGCAAATGTCAGTCAACAACATACCGAAAGGTCATACTGGACATGCTCACACACTTAGGCCATGTCAGAGTACAGCAGTGGGCCACACATATCTGGCAGTTGCAGTTCTCACCACAGAAACATGTCACTATTCACCAATCCTGCCTTGCGCACACAGTGATATGAAAACAGATCCATATAATATATTGGACTCCTGTCATAATCAAACTATGTACTACAAGTACTGAACTTGTTCAGAGAAAGTGAAAATTCAAAGATGACCAATAAATCTCCGATCAATATCATCAATAAACAATGAGCACTCCTAACATTATCCAATCCATGTTCTGGCAAAAATATTGTCAAAGAGTCCATAGAGAACCATGAAGCTTTCTTTCACAATGTCATAAATATCAGTGTAAACACATATATGTTCTGAGTCAGTGCAAACTGTAAATGAATACATGTACATGACTGACACTGCCAACATCTTGTCAGACAGGTTCATGCATATTTATCCCCCTCTCACTGACAAAAGGGCCCATTATCATACCTGGAGACTGTGAAAACCCAGAAATCACATATACAATGGTTAAACAGCACTTTCCAAACCTAAAAACATGGCGTCTGTGGGATGACATGGCTTTCCTAGCTGTGTCATATGTGAACTCCAAAACAAACAGATCCTGCACTTGAACAGACTGTTGAGACTCACCCTCTGTACAGGGTACGAAACCGTTGGATGTATTACAGTAACATTTGGCACACACCACAAGTGTTGGTGCACAACAGACCATATGAACTGTTGTCTTATAAGCCTATTAAGCCTGATCTGCAAGGGCATGGAGTCCATCATGATGGAACTCATAAACAGAGCTATTGTGAGCCTACAGACACCCAACCCTACGAATTCTGGTTTGGTCAGGGGCAGATCATGGTTCCCAAACCTGCTAGACTGTTTTCAAGGCAGTCACCCAGGATATACATCAGTGAAATGAACTAAACACATCCCACATAGACCTTCGAAAGCCCTCTTCCAACATCCCAGACACATGTTGTATCCACAAAATCAACAACCAGTGCATAAATATGTATGTCATCTGATGGATTGCCAACTGAGGAACAGATAGATCCAACAAGGTAACATTTGTGGTCTCCTGTTCAAGCTGGTAACAATCGCTGTCCCCTATGGCCCACTCCTGGGACCCCTCCTATCTGGTGTATACTTTTCAAAAATACAGTCAAACACACGAGGGCTATGTTTAGCAAAGTTTGTGGATGACTGCAAAAAAGTTGTCATAATCGATGTGTGGGACAACAGAGACATACTTAAAAAGGGTTTCAGTCAGACTTATGTGGTGTAAAAATATGCCCTCAAGCTACAGTCATACAAATACCACTTAGGTGCCAACACCCTAAATATGGAGGTGATAATAAGGAATCTATGGACACATGTGGATAGTCATCTCTACTTCCAGAAACATATTCACAAAGTGGTTAGAAAACCATGCTATGTGCTCCCACAAACTGCCAAGAACTTTGCATGTAGGTCAAAGGAGGTTCTCTCTACTCATCAGTCATCAGACCCATCAGAGAGTACCACAACACACTTGCGATAAATCTGACTAGGCACCTTCAGCAGCTGGAAAGACCACAGAAGTACCTCAACAAGAGGATTACTGGCCTCAAACAGTTGCTCCATGCAACCAGACTAAATTTAATTCAATCTATACTCTGTTGCGTACTGTCTACTCAGGAGATCTCTAACAGACAGGTCCATGTCCAATGCAAAACTGATGTACATGCGCTATCTGAAGTAAACCCAAGCTCATTGTACCACATGCTCTAGGGATATCACCATCACAACATTAAATAGAACATGTTGGAAGGATATACTAATATATGCCTTCAGGCAGATAGCCTATCACCTACCTATGTACCTATATATATATATATATATATATATATATATATATATATATATATATATATATATATGTATATGGATTCACTTCAGAAGCTCGAATCTTGAACTGCAAATAACCAAAACCAAAAGATCGAGTTTCGTAAACTCGAACTTCTGAAGCAAAACCAAAAAAGAAAAAAAAAAGACAAACTTCGCTTTTGCAGGGGGGGCTTTGCCCCCATGCACCCCCCCATGTGGGGGGCTGTGCCCCCCACACCCCCCCTACTTAAATATACCAACTCCAAGGTAACACTACAGTGGGGAAATGGGAAATCTCCCATCTTGCGCTCTATGCAGAAGCGCAAAATGGAAGGTTTCTCATTTCCTGTCAACACCGCAAAAAAAATAAAACATTACGTACACATAGAGCGTACAAGAATCCTTGCCTCTGTGTGCACGCAATGTATTAAGGTAAGTAAACTCTTATTTTTAAACACTACACATATTCCATTTACTGAAATCTCGATCATATGGTCTCGACCATATGAAATTTGAGATTTCAGTAATTCGATTATGTGAAGTGTTCCCATATATATATATATATATATATATATATATATATATATATATATATATATATATTTATATATGTAGGGGGAACACCGAATAATAAGCCAAAGATTGATGGGCAGAGATGTGTTTAAGAGGGTGACCATGACAGGGAGCCATCCAGGACTGTCCCAGCCAGCACACATCCCAATGGCATGAAAGACATGAGGTGCACATCTCTCCCACTGTACATAACAGCCACCAGTATCTGTAAGCATTACAGTGTATGTGGTCCATGTGCCTGCTGCACAACATGACTGTACAATGAAGTACACATCTACTATCTGTAGACATGTACCTGTCACATAGGTCCATAGGTATGTAGTTGACTATCTTCACGAAGGCATATATCAGCCTACGCAAGTTATGCAAGTTACGCAAGCAGGACCATTAGCCTGATGAGCCTGTTCTGCAAGGCCATGGAATCTATCATCATATAACTTATAAAAAAAGACATTGGTAATCTCCAAACACTGGACCACAACCATGTTGGGTTTGTAAAAGGCAGATCATGTCTCCTAAACCTGATATACATCATTCAAGCAGTCACCAGAACCGTAGACAAGGGTAAGGTGGTTCACACAGCCCATGTAGATCTTGCCACGGCTTCCAACACCATCCCCCACTCTGGAATTATAGATAAACCCATTAAACTACGTATAAATCTCTATGTCACAAGATGGGATGCCATCTGGCTAACTGACAGAACACACGCTGTGAAAGTAGCAGACACCAAGTACGACATTAGACCAGAGACAAGTGCAGTACCACAGGGTTCAGTCCTGGGTCCTGTCCTGTCTGGAATCTACTTCCCTGAAGTAAACTTTAACATGGAAGGTCTGTGGCTAATAAAGTTTCCAGATGACTGCAAACTAGGAGCCATAATCAAAACTACTAAAGATGTGGACATCCTACAAAAGGGCCTCACTGAGACAGATGCCTGGTGTCAAAGCCATGGCTTCAAGCTCAATGCCAAAAAGTGTATTGTCATCCCCTTTGGTAAGAACTCTGTAGCCATGAACTACAACATAGGCAGTAGTATACTTAACACTGAACATGTAATAAGAGACCTTGGGACACAGGGGACAGTGGACACACCTGTGATAATCACATCCCTGCAGTACTCCGGAAATCCTTCTATGTGGCACACCTCATCACAAAAGGTGTCTCATGCAGGATAGAAGAGGACATTGTTCCCCTCTACTCATCACTCACTAGATCCATAATAGAGTACAATGCCCCTTTTGCTATGTACCTCACAAAACATCAACAACAACTGGAAAGGCTGCAGAAATACCTCACACATAGCATTAGCAGCCTAAAATACATGTCATACACAGACCGTCTCAAAATACTTCAGCTGTACTCACTCGCATATCGCCTACTCAGAGGTGATCGCTGCCTAACTATAACGCTATGTCAAACACAGAGCTGTTGGACATACTCCACGTAAAACACTGACAATCCCTCGGAGTTTTGGCCCCAAAACCCAGAGTGAAATACAAAAGGAAGTGGTGTATCCATTTACCTTATGGATACCCACACCTACAGGTTAGTGGCACAGCATGAGTTCTTGGAGACCATGCAAGTGCAACTAACATTGGGCAAAGCTGCTTATCAGATTGTAGCCTGCTACAGATCACCTACCTTGTCTTAAGAACCTCACCCAGTATTCCTGAGAACAGTGAAAAATATGAAGTTCCTACCAAACACCATTATATGAAGAGAGCACAACTACCAAAACACTGACTGGGAGAATTACTCGTGTTCAAAGTCCTTTGCCCACTGCTTCCCAGAGTTTAAAAACTCAAATGCTCTGGAACAGCTGGTTACCATGCCAGTTAGAGGTGACAACATACTGGACCTGATCATCACCAACATGGGGTACCAGTGTTCCACAACAGAGATAAACCCCTCACTGGTAATATCAGATCATAAAGTAATAACACTGGGCATCCACATCACCCCCCCCCCCACAGTCAAGGAAACCACTGTGAAGAAAGTTTCTAAAGCAAACAGCACACTTCTCAAGACCAAAGTGGAAAGTTCAAAAGCACCCTTGCTATTGGATAATGCTATACAATCTGCAGAATCCTTTACAAGTGCATTCTATGAGCATCTACAGGGATGCATGGATCGAGACATGCCAAATAAAACCATGATGCACTCCTCTAAAAATAGGAAACCAATCTGGTGGTTGTCGCACATAAATAAGCTATACAACAGAAGGAGGGAACGAACACATGATAGAGCAAACTTCACATAAGGAAAGGCATCAGTGATCATTATTAGGAAGAAACAATGATCCAAGGCCAGTTTCTAAAGACAAATTGCCAAGGAAAGTAAGAATAACAGCCACAAAGCCTTCGTTAGCTATACCAAACATTTAGTTGGCAACTCTCAAAACTGCTGTCAGATACTGCAAAATGGAAAAAAAGATACACTGAACCAACTTACATTGCCCACATCCTGGGGGACAAGTTCACTGCAAACTCCCCCCACATCACCCCCAAAAGGGCCTGTGTCCATCCCAGAAAAATGCAGAGCACCAGACTTCATGAACATGCAGGTAAAAAGAGCCCTCTCCAAACCTAAGAACACAGCATCAATGGGACTGGATGGTGTCCCAGGCTGCTACTTACACCAGCCCCAAAAGGAAATACACCCTCACCTACATTCACTGTCCAGACTCATCCTTACCACAGGCAATGTACCCAAGGAATGGCATACAGCAACAGTCATCCAGCTCCACAAAGGGGGTGCCACAACAGAACCAGGAAACCATTGCCCTATAGCCCTACTCAGCCTGATCTGCAAAGCTATTGAGCAGATTATCATGGAACCCATAAACAGAGACAATGGGGACCTCCAGACACTGGACTCTACCCAACTTGGTTTTGTTAAAGGTAGATCCTTTCTCCTAAACCTAGTTGACTTATTTGAAACAGTTACCAAGGACATAGATGGAGGTAAATGTAGTCCACACAGCCCACCTGGACCTCACTAAAGCCTTTTGACACCATTCCCCACTCTGGCATCATGGACAAGCTTACCAGCTTGAACGTTAACAGCTATGTCACAGGATGGGTGTCCAACTCCAAACCCGTCACAAATGGCATCCCACAGGTATTGGTCCTGGGACTCCACCTGTTCAGTACATACTGCTCAGAGGTACAGGCAAGCATGGGAGGAGTAGGGCTGAACAAGTTTGCAGATGACTGATAACTGTGGTCCATAATCGACTCCACGACTGACACAGACATCCTACAGAAGGGTTTTACAGAGACAGATACCTGGTGTCATAACAATGCCCTCAAGCAGAATGCCAAAGAATGCATAGTCATCCCCTTTGGATAAAAGAAAGTGCACACAAATTACCACATAGGTAGGAATCCAGTATGTACGGAGAATGTAATTATGGCCCTGGGGACCCAGGTAGACAGTAAACTCTCCTTTGATGATCACATTGCCAAAGTGTCTACAAATGTCTTCTATGTAGCCCAGCTAATGTCACCTAATGTAACCCACTTTGTCTAGTCTGATGATGTCACCATCCTACAAATATACCTGTGGAAGGGAAAACTTCCCAGTAATGAGTATAGCGCATTGCGTAAATGCGTACTGCTCTAGTATCATTAAATAGTTAGGTAGGGGTTTGAATCCTGCACTTAATGACTGTATGAGCATGTGTGTCTATCTCCTGGTAGAGTAGCAGCATTTTTGGAGACAACTACAACACCTTAAAAGTGGTATACTCATCTTTGTCAAGTCTGATGATGTCACCATCCTACAAATATACTTGTGGAAAAAAGAACCCCCAATAATGGGTATAGCGTGTTGTGTAAATGCACTCTGCTCTATTATCATGAGGTAGTTAGGTAGGGGTTTGAATTCTGCACTTGACAACTATATGACCATGTGTGTGTATCACCTGGTAGAAGAGCAACCTTTTTGGAGACAACTACAACACCTTAAAAGTGGTATACTTATCTTTGTTAAGTCTGATGATGTCACCATCCTACAAATATACCTGTGGAAAAGAGAGCTCCCAGTAATGTGTATAGTGCATCATGTAAACGTGTATTGCTCTAGTATCGTTAGGTAGGGGTTTGAATCCTACATTTGGCAAGTGTGTGCGTGCTCCATGTGTGTGACATAGTTGTTCACTGTGTTGTGGGTTTTGCTTTTACTACTGTATGACATATCATAATGACAACAGTATGTGCATTGCACGTCAGGTAGCTGTGTGGCAAATACATATACGTACATGTGACCTCAATTATTTCAGAGGTGGGAACCCTGCTTTCACCATAAACACATCTGCTGTCTTTGCCAGAGTGTGCTGCCACTTTCCAGACCTTAGGTCACATCTGTATGCTTATGACAATCACAGCCACTGCAGTGATCCCTGGCCTAGGTCATCCGTGTCACGCACACTCATTACGGTTTCTATTGAATAGTGTGAGTGAGGGTTTATGCCTGAGGTATATTACAGACCAGTTAAAATGCAGCAAAGTCTGTCAATGATGGCTATTCATTATAGGTGTACAACAACCTTTGTGGATATGCATGCAGACCCCTTATTGCTCATGTGATACACTGAGGGATTTCAAAATACCTTTGGAAATGTGATTACCAAAGGAGAGATGATGTAACACTTGGCTGTATGTACACATCGGTACCTGTCAACATGTTGTGGGCTACTACCTATGTGGTACTGTGGGGATACTATGTTTTGTAAAGGTGGATGACCATGCTTTAGTTGGCTTATTGTTTTACAGCATGGGTTTGACAACAGGTATCTGTCCATATAGTACCTTTGTGGAGGATGTGTGTGTCATCTAGAGAATGCATTATAGACCACAGTATGCATTCCCAGACGTGGATGGACATATCCCTACTGTGTTTGCTTGTACCTAAGTGAGCTATATGGCAATCAGGAGTGGTCCCAGGAATGGGTGCAGGTGAACACCACTGGTTACTGGCATAGTATAATTTCTGAAGGGTACAAATGTTACTGTGTGTCCTACATCTGTGTGTCAGTTGTCAAGACATCATCTAACGATTGCTTATGGTCAGGCTGTAGAGGTTCTGTATACTACCAGAATGCAAACCAATGACAGATAGTAACAGTATCACCCACAGCACAGTGTCAAACCATGTCATACACACATGTATACCCATGTTCCAAAATGTGTGTAGTACAATGCATACTGGCCACCAATAGAAACTATGGAGTGTTAACACTCTGTAATACAGGGCATGCCACCCTGCCCATGTGTCCACTATGCACGTACATGCAGACAGTGCACCTCCACCATGTTCACAAATGTACACCTGCAAACCTGTGCTGCATACATCCCACACGTACTGTCCACTCTCTAACACATGCTCCCAATACTACACACATCAGCCAAGTGGCACGTGGCCGGACAATACACTATTGGGATTAACACTGGTGTAAACAATACTACATTGACAATCATAGCTTTAATGCATCATGCCTGCTCAGCTACATCTTCAAGGATAACATTACACTTTACTGCTGACAACATGCTAACATTGCTATACTGCCATAAAGTCACCCTGTGCATCAGCACCATGTTAGCCTGTTCCTGCATCAATGTTACAGATGACAGGCGGTGGCAAAGGTTCATCATATGCACAGGGTGTGTTGGTTTGCCAGAGGCCTACATTGAGCCATACAATCGACATGTATGTGTGTGTGTGTGTGTGTGTATGTGTGAGGGTCAAGAGTACTTGTATGGGCCAATGTTGATGTAATGTGTGTGGGTATGGATTAACCCTAGGAGTCTGGTTTCTGTGTGTGTGTGTGTGTGTGTGTCTGCATGCACTCAGTTCCACCATGTGGCTGCCATATACGGGGATTTGTGGGACAGCCACTGACTGCACCTGCCAGGCTTTACAGATCACTGTTTCCGACCATGGATATGGTACCTGTGTCTGGCAGGGGTGCTACTGACAGTATCAGGTATTGAGCCAGACTGAGTACTATCCTCATAGGTACATATGTACACTGGACCCAGGTCCCTGCTGGGACTGTCCAGAGCCACGTGCATGTGGTCTCCTATGACAGTCTATGAACAGCCCACCCCCAACATTGCTTGGCCTGGTACTGGCACTACGGGAGCGGCTGTGACTTGAGGGACGTCCGCTGCGACTGCCAGCTGCTGATGCTGCTGATGCTGCTGGCATACATCCATGTCGACGTCTCACCTGTCTCACACTGTCCTGACACATGGACATGACATTGTGGAGGACATCTAATGTCTCACCCCAATGTCTATCCAAGACCTCAGTGTAATTATGGATCGCACCTGCTAGGTCATGGATACTGTCATTTAAAGCAGTGTTACGTGCCCTCTGTGCCCTTAGTCCCTGTCTGGTGTACCGTTCCATACATGCCTGTGCCTCCATGACAGCCTGGAACATGCATGGGGTTGTAAGACCTGTGGCATGTCTGCCAGTGGCATGATGACCAGCAGTGCTCCGATGAGAACACCTGGATATCTGCCTATGTGGTACCGTTCCAGTCCTCTGGGTATGGCTGCTGTGTCCGGATGCATGTGCCATAGGTTCCACATTGTCCTGGCCATTGCCGACTGTAGACTGTCCCTCATCTAAGGGCATTGGTGATGAGGGATGTATTGGCAGTATGACTGTGTGCATGGATGGGGTGGACAGCTGTGTATTGTCGATTGATGGCCCAACGACAGACCCTGGAAAACATGCCTGTGCCTCAAAACACCTATCATCATTATCACTATTTGAGTCAGTGACATCAGGTTCCCTGCAGCAGTGAACCAGCCCAACCTCAGCACCTTTGAGAGGAAGACAGGAATCACACTTTACGACCTGTACATGATGTCAAAACACATGCACACATGCACACAATCACACATGAACACAAATAAACTCCTCACTAAAGCAGAGACACACACACACACACCAGCAGCAATCCAGATCATACGCAATAGCGGTTGATGGTGGGGTACAGTATCAAAAAACAAACAGTCATATCACACATGTCAGCATGCAGGACGTGTGTTGCTCAACAGTATGCAGTGTGAGTGTAGACAGGCCTTGTTAATAACAGTATACATGGCTTTGATGCATGTGTGTTGTTGTTCAGTGATTATCCTCACCCTGGAATGCAATGTGTACATGGACACAACATTGCTGTGCAAGTATTACAAGCTCTTCAATGTGCTGTGCACCATCACTCACAGGTATACATACCATGGCTGAATGTTTATCTGTGTGTCACATAGATATCCGTTACTGATTAGAGCATCTGTGTCTTTAGCAGATAATTGTGGACACCGGTTTAGCTCATGCATGCTATGTATACACACAGGATGACTGTTGAGTGTTTACCTGATGGAATACCATTGCCAACATAGCCATTGTACAGTAATTATGGTGAGTGTAGAACATATTGTGGACATGCCAATGCCAGCCATGACATGGCATGCTACAACACAACTGCAACATTAAACATTACACATACCCAATGTGTGTCATGTGACCTACACACTCAATAGCATTACAAGACATATATGTGTCACTTTGTGCAAATGGTGATTGCTATGCATATTGTGTATAGGTGCATATGTTTGCACACACACAACATTGAGGTGTATAGCAATGAATGTTATGTGTAGTACTGTGGTTACTGTAACAGGATGATGTGTTGTACCATGAGCCATCATCATGCAGCATCATGTGGTCACTCAAGGCTACTTATGTGTGCCAGGCTGGCACCTATCATGCTGTACCTGAACCACAGTACCATGGCTACATTCACTATTTCACAGCCAGTTGTTACATGGGTTTATAAGGTGCCCAATAGGGAGCATTGCCTAACATGAAGGTGTTGTGTGTTGGAGAGTGTTGCACTGCCCCATGATAGGCCTCTACCCCTCAGGTATATTATGTGTGCTGTGTGGATGACATTTGGGATACTGGAGTGTGACCTTACAGCGTGTGTCTGAATACTCCCTGTGTAGCATATTAACATGTACTGCATATCACGGAGTTGTGTATATCATGTGCATGTGTATCGAATGCCTGTCCAATGTCCACTGTAGTGTAGCCACAATTGTTTGGGATGCTCTGTGTATTGCATGTGTTTGAGATAGCCACTCGCATTACAGAGATGTGCATAGTCTCACAGCAAACATGTACAGCATGCATTATGCATAGGTGTGTTACATGTGTACATGGCCTACACCTCACCTATAAAATGCACATTTTGTTAGCAATATTAAATGCAGAACACACCAGCATAGGTCTGCTGTCTTGCTGTCACACCAGAGGGACCTACAAGGATATGAAACAGTTTGTCAGTGGCAACAACTGTGGCATTGCTACTGTGGATTTGCAATCTTACAGTAGCACAATGGCTGACAGTCACAGGCCTATACATCATGTTCCAAATTATCAGTATTGAACAACACCAGGCTACACATCTTCTAACTACACAGTACACATCTCACATATGCATGATCTAACATTAGAGGTAACAGTAGTCTACAGATATGCATCTTACCTGCATGCTCCATGTGAACTTGCTGGGGGGCTCCAGCCTCCATGATGATGCATGTGTGCTGTTGTTGTTGTTGGCTGGGAGCCCCCAAGCTCAGGAGCAGCTCCTCCACTCTGGTGAGGGGGGATTTGTGGCAACCCCACCACCTGTGGCAAGCTGTTGCCTATGGACATCAGACGCACGCTGCTGGATATGTCTAAGTAAATCACTGCAGTGATGTCGTACCTGCTCATTAGTCCGGCCATGCATGCCTATGCCATTTATCCTACAGACAACATCTTGCCACAGCACAGTCCACTCATGCTGGTCCTGGCTGGTTCTTGAAAATAGCAGGGTGTACAGTTGGATGAGACAGTTGGTTAAAATTTCATCCTCTGCACGGCTATAGGCTGGATTGCGATGGTGGGCCATGACTCTGGAAGACAATAAAACAATATGTGTGAGCAAGTCATGTGGCACACTTAACATTCTACAGTACAGATATCACTGAACTGCCATAAATAGCAAACTATTGTCTGTCAGAGGATACACACTTTCAATACCACGTATCAGTGCTCAACCCACAACTGCCTAACAGTGCCTGACACGCTCTATATATTAAAACATTTTCTGCACAGCAACAAAGAGAAACGACTATTTAAGACTATGCAATACTACATGGGACACTGTATGAGACACAATGCACCACCTAGCCACTTACAATTTGATGCTCTGAAGCTGCTTTCTTCTTTGGATATTTGCTGGTCTACAAGCTTCACTTTATCTCAGTGGTGTTTGTTTTCTTTGACTAATAAATGACTAATAATGTTTGGGCTATGTAGGAATATGACTCTGCATGCCTTCTTTACAATAACCTTAACACCCCACCTTTGTGCAAAGCGATGACTGTTGCTGTCCTCCATTCATTTGGCATGAAGCCTGTTTGTCTGATACTGAATAACCTCTGTAGGGGGAAGGGGGTCTGACAACTCATGTTTCAGGTTGACTAGAAGGCAGCCTAGTATGTTATCCGGTCCTGTAGAAATAGTGCTCTTGTAAATGGACAGATGTTTTAAATTATGTTGTAGAAGTTCGTTGCAAAATACAGGCAGGGAGTTTTCATGTCTGGGCATTATCATTTGTAGTTCAAAGGCTTTTCTTGATTCTCTTGGAAGCTACAGAATATTGACACACTACTTCCAGTTAACTGAGGGTACTAATTATGATATTGTGCACATGTGTGTCAAAGATTAGGTTTTCTGGAAAGGAGGAAAGCTGTTTGTGACTTACATTTCAAGTACTGTTGTTATGGAAAGGAGCACCAAAATAGGTTATGAATAGCTGATATCAGACTACATATTCCTAAATTTGTAAAGCGAGTAAAATGGATGATTTTAAAACTGCAGAATCCACTCATTCTCTAAGAGGCCTACTGATATCCAAACTCATACAGAAGGAGGAAGGAAGATGATTCTGATGCATAATCTCACAATCTTGATTTTAAGTAGTTATAGCATGTCCAAATTATTTCTATTCTCTAATGGAATTCAATACTTTAGAAAGGATTACATAGTGAAATATTTACTGTGCTATGACTAATGTGTTCATTAGTGTTACTGTTGTTTGAAATACAAGAGGTCCCCATGTCCTAGAAGTTGTTTTTAGTGCACAATAAAATATATATATATATATATATATATATATATATATATATATATATATACAAACCATTGTTGTGTACACTTTTTAACGTGGAATATCAAAAATTATTTTGCTTTGATCAGAAAAAGACAGATAAGGTTGAGTTGAACAACTGTCCTATATATGAAATTTTACAGTGTCTCCTAGAAGAGACCTTATTCAGATATATAGGGCATATGGAGACAACTAACTCTAGGAATGTTTGAGGTTATCAAATAATCTGAGAAGGAGATTATATAGGAATTAGAGATGCACTAAATGGTTCTCTGAGAGAATACCTGATACATGGAACAGACTATCAAATTATGCTAAAGCAAGGTCTAATTATTTAGATATTTTTAAGACCAACTTGGTCACTTATAATTGGATGACTGTTGTGGTACACCGGCATGCTAGAAGGGCATTATTGCCTGTGCCTGAAATATTTGTATATGTGTGTTCATGGTAATCATCAATTGCAATCAAAGCATCCCTTCTGACATTTCCTGGGTAACTCTGCTTTGAGTAACCATAAGAATGATTGTAGAAAGAATTAAACATTTTGCAGTAAAACACTTTCACTGCTCTGTATCTCTTTGAGATTCACTTTCACATTTCTTATCTTAGAATTCTTGACTTTTTTGCTCTGGTTGTTTTATGTCCATCAAACATACCCACCATGACCTCTTTCTCTCTGTTAATCCAATTATTCCCTCTGAGTGAGAGTCCAACAGCTTCATCATTCCCTGAGGATGAGGATGAGTAACAAGAGGACTAGTTAGTTAAGGACTGGTGCCATCATGCACAAGGATGATTGAAGATTTCTCTTCAAGGTCCTACCTGCTCTGCACATGCTCATCAGTGTTCAAGGGCATGGTCTGTAAGGGAACCTTGCAATACACAGCCACACCTTTGCGTGACATGATCATTTGGCTCTTCTTCCTCATACACAGCCAACATTACATGATGTCTAGTCTCCACTGGGGATTCTACTACAGAGACTTTGCCCTGAGCATATGTCCCTCCTTCCCACCAAAGAGAGATGAGCAGGCCTAAGCCTTGCCTTTCCTCATATCCTCATTCCTGCTCTCACTGGTAACTGAGATGTTAGTTAATCTTAGGTTGGCCCAATCATAATCAGAGCTTTATTCCCTGTATGCAGATGGAGCTGGTTCTTAGAATTCTTAACATATAACCAAGATAAGCTGCTCCTGTGGCATAGATGGATAAAGCCCTAACTTTGTTCCAGTTGACTCAGGTTCGAATAGTGTCTCAGGTGACTGATGAAGCTGCAGAGAGGGTGGTAGAAGGGCATTCACTAATGATGATGCTCCCTTAGGGGAGGTGTGGGCCAGGGAGATGAGTTGCACTAGGATGAGTCAAGTGTGGGAAATGGGGCATGCAGTGGGTAGGGCATCTAAAAGAAACCTCCCAGGAAGGAAGGTGAGATGGCTGAGCCCTCAGAATTCCCATAGGATCCATGACCAGCCCCAGTGATACCAGACTATGTCTGGAGGGTAGGAAATAAGCTGATGGACCAAGCATGTATATGGGGCATAGGGGCCAGGCCAGTGAAAATTATGTCCCAAATAATGTCCCAAGGTGGACCCAAAATATATAGCCACAGTTGTACAATATATTCTTTAATAAAGAACTCAAGAAAATCATAAGGATGAAATGCAAAGCTTTCTGAGCAGTACTTAACAAATATATGGATTCATTTTAATGTCTTCTAAAATCAGTATCAGCTAAAATGTGCCTTTGATCTTCTTAATATTTTGCACCAAATTGTAATTTATCTATTTCAGTATTTGCCCAATATTCTCAAAAATTTTAATCATCAGTTTGATTGAATAACATGAATCACCCTTAAATTACGAACATTTCTAATTTCAAAGTATCCAGCTCTTTGAAGGCTGTACCTCTGTCTCTGTGTGGTCTGTTAACAAATCTGCATCTCTGTAATGTTTATAACAGAAACAATTTCTTATCTGCCATTAAATTTCTATGTACATCAGATTTTGATTATAGATTTTAAAAGGAAAAATTCTACTCAGTGGAGGTAGGGACTGGAAGACAGTTAATATATGCCAAATAATTGTAAGATAACATAATAGCAGATTCAATAAACCCTATGCAGCAGGATATAGTTTTCTATTCAGAAAGTGATTCTACACAATGTGTACAAGCATGACAAATATTGTGACATGCTAATTACAGCATAAACAGCTGAATTGTATGCTAATTAACCAATCTAAGATGGAGGGGCAGTCAACAAGCTATAAAGCAACTGTGTAGACTCTGTACTGGTTTTACCTGAGAATTCCAAAACCTACTGGAATACAGCCATGGAAAGGAGTCTACACAAAAAGAATGCTAGGGGGCTGCTGTTGCTTTAATTCATGTGTATATGCTGTTGTTGCTAAAAGACCTTGGCCAAGGAGAAGAGTTTTCCGACTCCAGTTAACTTATCACAATCTGCTTGAGGTGAAAATTGTAGAGCGCTACAGCATAGATAGAGACACACTACAGGAAATCTGCAAGCTCTGTCATCCGTAACCCAGACCAAGGAACAACTGACGGGAACTAATACTGGTGGAGACAAAAGTATGTATAGCACTTAGAATTTTAGCTACAGGAACCTTTCAGAAACCAACAGGGGACATGCTGGGGGTGTCAAAGGCATCAACATCCAGGATCCGCCATCAATTCCTGAATGCTATGCTCCAGCATGCCAGTAACCATATATATATTTCTCATACTCCTGAGGGCAGGGTCACAAATATGCAAGTGTTCACTATCCTGAAGTACTGGGTGGCATAGATTGTACACATAGAAATTAAGTCACCACCCAGGGAACAGGGAATGGTCTACATAAATAGAAAGGGCTTCCACTCCATTAACTGCCAAGTCATGTGTAATGCTAAAGGAATCATCTCGAATGTGTGTGCTGGCAGCCCAGGCAGTTATCATGACTCACAAATCTGGCATATCTCCCAACTGTATTAGGTGTTCAGTAGGGGTGATATCCCACAGGGTCATTTACTGGGAGATGCAGGTTATGCACTGGAACAGCTGATGACACCCATCAGAAATGCACAAACCCACTGAAGAACACTATAATAAGGCATATGCTCAAATCAGAAATATCATAGAGCGTGTGTTTGGGCTATTGAAGTTGCAGTTCCCCTGCATAGATACATCTGGGGCAGTCCTGCAGTACAATCCATGTACAATCCATGTACATGTACAGAAATCTTCACAATCTGTGCCATGTTTCACAACATCATCCTGAAGAAACAGCTTCAGCAGGATCAACAAGGGGAAGGGGCACACATCACACTAACAATGCCAAGGTCACCGCAGCCACAAGCAGGTCAGGAGTCAGAGGGGGAACCAGCAGCTGCTGTGGGTGTAGACAGATGTAGGCATGCTCAATATGCCCTCACATTAGCTAAGAGGCAATGCATAGCACACTCACTCACCACCTGAGGGGCTAAAACCTTTATCCTATGCACATACATATAGTGACATTGATGCCAGGCAATGCCCATAATCTTTACCTATCCATGTAATGGCTGTGTACTGCTAGCATCAGAAGAGTCAGCCCTGAACTACAACTCTAGCAACTGCTGGACTTGCAAGGTAAGTGTTGAAACTGGAGTGTTAAAACAGAATTGTGTAATAATACAAATGAATGGCATATCCTTGCATGTTGTTACTTGATCAAAGTTGGGTGATTTGTACAGCAATGACTTATGTGAATACATGTGTTCTCTATCAAGTAATAGAAATCAGGCATCAAAGATTCATACATTTATACCTCTCAAAAGTACTGATGGTCACCAAGTGTCCTCAGTTTGGCCTCATACTTTTGTACTGGAAAATAACTAAAGAGAGAAGTTAGAAAGTAAAGAGAAATTTTTCAGTTTTAGATTTCATAACCCTCAGAAGATTCTTAAAAATACTGATGCAAAAAACTGTTTTGATTTTATCAACTGTCTAACTTTGTAAGTCCAGAATATGTCAAAAGTACAATTAGCAAAATAACATCCAAACATAGCTATACTAAGCACTAAGTCAGCTATGCACACTGACCATCAGACACAAAGCTTATGTATCACTGAATCCAAAAGTTATCACTTGCACAGAATGTTTTGTGTGTGTGTGTGTGGGGGGGGGGCCTAGACTGGCACAAAAGGTGAGTGGGGGCATGTGAGCAAGAAAGAGAAACATGCAGACATTTGGATAAAGTAACAAATGGCCACTGAGACAGAATGAGCTTTAAGACTCATGTCTGATCCATGTAACTGTTGTGTGTGCCTATATAGGCCCTCCAGATGAAACTGGTGTGTGAGTGTCTGCAAGAACATAGCCAACTTCTGTGCTAGCTATATGTTCTGGTATGTTGGACAGGTGTGAGCCATGCATGATAGAGGTGCAGTTCATCATAGTTGTACAAAACTATGAGAACTGGCTCTGCCAGGAGTTGCACTGACATGTCCACATCCATGGACAGATGCTCTGCTGCTACCCAAATCTGACTGATGTCTATTGGATGAGGTCTCCTCATGAAGACGCCCAGAACCATGACCCCATGGTCTGCCATGTCTGGGTGTGGTCATGTCAATCACTGATGAAACAGTGGTAGTAGTGCCACTATGGGAGCATGATCAGGCATGGCCACATCACCTACTATCAGATGATGTGGCTGACCTATATCTCCCTCTCAGTAGACATTCCATCACAGACACCACCCATTCCAACATGTCATTCATCCAATCCATTAAATTGGCAACATGGTGGAGGCAGTCACAGGTCAGCCTGTGTCATATCTATAACCCTAAGCATTTCTGTGAAGAACCTATTCGAACATTCCTGCACCCCCATGATGGCCCTATACATATGAGTGGCACAGGAAGACAGACCTGGATCAGGTAGAGGATGGAAAGCAGGTCTCTTCTGAGCACCCCTAACTACCTCCTGTATGGCACCTTGCCCACAATTTGGCTATGACCAGAGTCAACAGGCAGTGAAGCCACAGTAACCACACTACCTTGATCGAGTGTCTCGCCTTCCATCTGTCCAATATCTGAGGTATCACAGGAATGGGTTGGTGTAGGCCTATTGGCAGTGTCTGATGGAATTATGGGGAATGGCTGAATGTCAACTTCAATGTTAGATTCAACCTCTGTACCCCCTGACTGTGCCTCTGTTTGGCCACCATCATCATCAGAGTCTGCTGATACTCTGACATCAGGTGGTAAGAGTCCCACACCACCACTGTCAGGATCACCTATGATAATAAGCAACAAACACAGGAAAGAAATTAATACCTACAGTACTATAGTCCAATATATGCTAACAAACTATCAGTGGTTTCACTATTACAGACAGTACAGCAATACACACAACAGTTCTGACACCCACATCATAAAATAAATATTTCTATGAACTATTCATCAGTACTGACATAAAAATGTTTGGCTTACCATGTGCAGATGATTGTAGGCTCTCTATGGAGGATGGTCCTGGGAGAAGTTAAGCAAAAGGAAGAACACCATCATCACAATGAATAGGGGTTAAAATGTTTTGTCCATTATATGTACATTAAAGATACTTTTAACATGAATTTGGATAACGCATCCACCCCAAGTCCATGTGTAATTAACCAGAATGTGTTGTTAACTGTATCAATCTGCAACTATCCCCCTAAAAATATGTTAAACAGAACTTAAGTATTTCTGTCAATATTTTACTATACAAGAAGTATTTAAAATTGAGATAGGTAAGCCAAGCTTGAAAATCCTCCTGGGAAATACTTGTCCTCCCTGAAACAGCAGCACCAACATCAATGACATGTTGTTGTGCACTTTCCAGTGTTTTGTCTGAATCTCTGACAGTGGACAGGAACTCTTCATTCAGTGTCAGTGGTGGTTCTTTAGTAGGCCCCCCTGTTGGCCATCTGTTCATAAGCCACTGCAGCTGGTTCCCTTTTTATAATGTAGACTCAAGGCTGTGAACACAGTGAAGATGCAAATGAGGTGTGAACTCATTAGAATTGCTGAATCCCAAATACTTTGCTCTGTGTAAGAGATGTAAACATAGTGCAGGCACTACCTCGGTGTTTGTTGTAAATGGATTGTAATTACAAATGATTAGTGGTAGGGAGAAGGAAAACACAACAACAATTCAGATTCCCTTATCTCCAGTGAGTGTGTCAACCAGGTTAGACTTACAAAGTCTTGAACTAATTGTATCAAGGTTGTAAATGTACATCAGAACCACACTTCTCACAGTTTCTGATCAGAAACATCCAACCTCCATTGATTTCTTGACAAGTGTATATCATTGCCATTTAATATCCTCACACATTTTAAGCACAATGATGCACAATGCTTTATAGACTTCATCTCTCAAATTACTGGTCAGATAAGACAAGAATGAGCAACAAACACAGAGAGATAAGAGAGAACTTAATGTATGCAAGCAATAGTCATAAATGGTCAGTGCACTATATCTGAAATTAATACATATAGAAACAACTGTCATATGTTTTTTTAAAACTGTGGATGGTGTTGCAGTTGCTTGTATGCACAATGATTTTTATTCTCTGCTGCAAAGCTGTTTCTGTGGCAAAGAAAGATAAGACACCCTTACTGTATTTTCAATGTTTGTTGGAGTGAGAGTTCAAATCCAGACCTGTGTGAAAACATTTTATGTGTACTAACATAAATGTTCATGTTGTTGTTTGTTTAATAGATTTTGTTTCTTCATTTCTCATAACTTTCCTTTTTTTATTTATTTTTAATGCCAGGGTTTGCACAGAACACAGCTTAGTGCAAAAGGGGAAATGGAGAAACACAATGAATGTCATGTTTAGTTGTGCTTATCTCATTTGTGCGACGCTTAGCAGTACAAACCTGGACTAGTGGCCTACACAGGAAGCAGACAGAACACCTGCAGACAAGCCATAGACAGTCTGAAAGTAAAAAAGGATACACTGTTGCAGTTTTTCGTTTCTATCATCCAACACCACTAAGCAATGTTGTGCGGCGGTTAGCAAGCTTCACCAACACCTGCATCTATCAAAAACCTGCAGACAGGAACAGTAAACAATTTCAACAATGATACATTTTATTAATTCTGTTGGGCACCATGCAAACATGCTAAGTGGTGTTGTGTGGTAGTTAACACACATAAGTTAAGAATGAAAAGGGAATTATGCAACTGTTAATTATATGGCAGCAGGTGTAAGTGTAGGGCTGTAATACAGATGGTCCTGGGATCTAATACAAGAAGTGCAACATATTTTTATTGTTGTGACAGTTCAGTTTATAGTAATGAACAGAAATATATCCAAGTGTTATTTCAATATCCTTGTGGCAACAGATGAAAGTGTAGGGCTGCCATGTGCATGGTCTTGTTTTCTAATACAGGGAATTCCAGATCTTTTTACTGCTATTCCATTTCACATTATATTAAATATCACTTATACCACTTTATGCATAATTATAAATAGTGGAGCTGATATGAATTATATGGGTGAGGGATAAGACACCCTTACTGTGTTTTGAAAGTTCAGATATATACCTGAGGGCATATTGTCTACTATGATTCTATAAGTATAATATTGCTAACTGCACTTGGATGCCTTCACACTTAAATAAGGCACATACACAAATGAATGTATATACAAGGACCTTTTCAGGCCACACTCCTATGTGGTTAACACCTCAATCTGTCATCTGTATTTATAAATAATTAATGGTTATGTCTGAGAAGCACTTCTTGTATGGCAAAGATGGAAATCACTGCTGTGGAAGAAAATGTTTTGTCCCTTATGCATTGGTTTGAATGCTATACTGTAAAAATCAATTTTAATAGTGTATAATGCCAAACAAAATTATATCAGGTCATGATATTTATGCCCCCAGTGCATGTCAGCAAATTTAAATCACCTAAGACTTACAGCAGCAGACACTCCTCAAACTAATTTTAAGTGTCAGATTAACCTTCCAGTTTCAAAAATTGCTTTCCTCTTTGGCACTGTTGTTCTCTTCTTAACATCATGCAAAAGTAGTTGGCATCATTTCTTGGGTGTGCACACTACCAGTAAATCCGATAACTATGATTGGCAGAAAATCAATATTTGCTATTGCACTGCTTTGAGATTAGACATGTCTGGTGTTAGAGGGGGAGGTGCCTAATTTAGAGCAGGGAGGTGGGGTGCTCAGGAGTCCAGAATGTTTACTGAACTCCTGGTAAAGCGCCACACCCAAAGGCTTCTGCAGGGGGACAAAGCTGGCTCCCAATACAAGTCTGAGGCTTGGAATAGTCTGGTCAAGGCTGTATCCAATGTGGCAGGCATCACATGCATTGAAGAACAGTGCAGGCACCACTTCAGTGACCTAAAAAGGTATAAGAGGGATGCACTTTACCAGTGGTGGATGAGTTTCAAACTAGCAACATCCCACAGTTGTGTAAGTATTCTAATAAAGAGAATTTGTAATACATAGAAAGCTAAATATAGATAGGCAAGACTGGTATGCATAATGCGCTTTTCTTCTTTTCTTTTCACAGCTAATTGTGAAATAGTGGTGAATAAGCAAGGTCATGTTGATCATCAAGAAGGACTAAGGGAAGCAAGTAGTATGTATGCAGTACAACAGAAGTATTATTATAGCTTTAAAAGTGAAGAATAATGTTTTTCTTTTCTACACAGTAGTAACAAAGTAAACATGCATATCCTAACTGTGAAAGCCAGTATACATGTAAAAGTCTGTAGCACAAACCAGCTTTAGGAGTCAAGATTAAGACTATAGTCAGAGTGTGTGGGTTCAAATACCATGAGTAACAACTATACAGTACTGCAATTCTTTAATAATATTACACAAATTAAATTCTGTACAAGTGGCATAAAAGCTCTGCTGTTTACTGTAACCTGTATAATTTGACTAAGCATATCTGCAATATCTGCACATTGGAAGAGTTAGTTTCAGCAATCCATAATTATAGTTTGTAGTTGTTAGAAAGTATACTTAAATGTAAAACTTCAGATAAAATAATTGTATAATTGTGTTAATGCATTATATGTCACATATGATGGTACTAATTGTATCTCCTTTTTCTCTCACCCCAACCCTCATCTCTTTATTTCATTTTTTTTGTGTCATCAAAATGTCTCCATGTCATACATCTGTATCAAATCACTAAATGCTTCTCAGCACAGCAATGTAGGCCAACCCCAGTGGCTCAGCCTGCCCTTTCTCCACCAACTCTGGCACAGATGCCCAGCACATCTGGGACCCAACCTGGCAGTACTGCCTCTGCTGCCCCTGTACTACCTGTGCCCTCAGGTAGCACTACACCATCTGGGAGTACTGGCAGAGGTGGAGATTTCATCACCAACAAGGAGATGTCAGGATTGGTGCTTAGAGTCATGCACAGCACCATTGGTGCACACTTACACTGGGTGGAGAGATTGCTCTCACCTATGGTCCATAGGAGGAGAAGATGTCAAGCATTCCAGCCACCAATGGAGTAAGGGGACAATGATAACAATCCTGTGGGTGAGGACTAGATTCTCACTGTCCCCATGTTTGATGGGCATGGGTTGCGTTAACTCCTCCCTTACACCCATCATGGTGTCCCCCAACCTTTTGTGTCCCTCACCATTGCAGTGTCTTCTCTTGCTTGTCCTGTTTGTTTGCATTTGCTTCCTCACCTACCCAACTTACCTGACCTAGAAATACCAGCATCCTTTACCCAGCATTCCTCTTTTACTGAAGTAAAAAAAAATGGGCACCTGTCCCAGAAAAAATACCATCCCATACATAGCTCTCCGATTTGCACATGTCTTCTTGACACAGTTGATTTGGTCCAATTGCTATACAACATGATTTTGTTGTTGTGTCACCTCCTTGTGGAGGTAACAGTCCAGATTCAGTTAATATTCTATACGTATTTTTATCTTACACTGCTGAAGAAATTGATGGCTGTGGTTCTTGCCTACCTCCTGCCTGCACATTCCTATATTGCTTTCCCTTTATTCTTCCTCCTACTTTCCCCATTTCACCTCTTTCCTATCTACCCCATTTCAGCACCTATAATCTGGTCATAAAATATAATCATACACAACACACATAAGTAACAGAAAAAAACAATGGAGTCCATCACTTTTTGGCCTCTATATTTACGTGGAGTTTGGTATCATGAACCAATACCTAGCAAGTCTTCTATAGTGTGGTTACCTATGCACAATGCCGCTTAAACATGCTGTGATACATCAACACACAGTAACACATGGTGAATGTAGTTTAAAGCATAATTTCATTGCATTATCAATACTTATTTAAAAGTATTCTGTACACCTGGATTCAAACCTTTATTGTCAGGGTTTAAAAAGAAAGATCTCAATGTATTTATAATTGCTGACACAAAGTCAGCTAAGCAGCAGATGTGTTTCATACCCTCAATACTGAGAACTCTCAGAATTTTAACATTGAGGCTCACATTTGTGCACTGCTTAACCATGTGCAAACTGGGAAAGCAGTAGGAATGTTTATCTGGCATGCTTAAACACTTTACCAAACATTGCACAAACCCACTGCTCAGAAGTTCACTACATAAAGTGGACAGTAGCATGTATTACTTCTATTTACTGCCCATTTAGTGCTCATGACATGCAATTACTTCTGGAAATAAGCTATCCAACCAATATCTAAGAAAAGGACATATATATGTACAATGCAGCCATCTGTTATCAACCCCCCATGCACTGGAACCTTGGTAGCTGAGTGCCTGTTCACAAATATATCAATTATACTACATAAATTAATAACAAATGTTTTAAATACAATGCACATCTTTAGAATGACAAGACACATTCAGATTTTCCAATTATTGTAGTAATGTTGACACCAGTTTGCATATAGTTTGTAAAACTGTCTCTTAAATTATACCTGCACATTGAAAACGCAACCACCAAATACTACACATTGCACACTCATCAATCTGGTAACATGCAGAGCGTCAATATCTTGAGAGTTGAAAATGTTAGCTATCCATTTTATGCAGGCCTCTCAACATCATTTCTCCAACCTCATCTGCTGACGTCATCCACTATAAGTTATTCTGCAGCCTTATAAAAGTCAGACTTGTGCTGTGGCACATGCGTAAAGTACTGAGTTCTGTAGTCTACTTACCTAGGTAGGAGTTCTGTTCTTACTGCAGTCAACTGGTTGCATGTGTGTGTCTAAACAGAAGAGCAAAAGTGTGTATGCTACAGTTACCTCTCCAGTCCCATAGATTGACAGCATTCTGACACTCACACATTCCTACACATCCATTTCATGCAGGCCTCCAAACATCTTCTCTCCATCATCCGGTGCTGATTCATCCATTATAAGTTGTCCTGCAGCCTTATAAAAGTCAGACTTGTGTTAAGTAATGAGTTCTGTTGTCTGTGTACTTAGATAGGAGTTCAGATCTCATTGGAATCAGCTGATAGGGATGCATGTGTGTGTTTCTGCACTTGCATGACATTAGAGAGAGCATTTTACACCAGCAAGTGGGACAGAGCTATTACCATTTCCTCCTCACCAGACAGTGCTGATCTCATTGCCTATAAACTGTTGTCTGACACTCTCCAAGGCAGAATTGAGCTGTGGCATTTGCCTTAAATACAGAGTTCTGTAGTCTGTGTACTTAGATAGGTAGAGGTGTTAATCTCACTGCAGTCATCTGGGGTGGTTGGGTACACTTTTGCATTTGCTTGACGTTAAAGAAAGCATTTTACACCAGCATGTGAGACACTGCTATTACCATTTTTCCTCACCAGACACTGCTGACATCATCACCTATAAACTGATGTCTGACACTCTCAGAGTCAGACCTCAGCTGTGGAGCTTGCCTTAAATGCAAAGTTCTCTAGTTGGAGTACTCAGAGAGGTGGTAGGGGTTCCAATCTCAATACAGTCAATTGGGGTGTGTGCATGTGTGTCTGTGCACTTGCCTGACATTATAGACATCATTTTACACCAGCAGGTGAGATACTGCTATTACCATCTTCCTCTCACCAAACTCTGCTGATGTTAGCAGCTATAGCTGATTTGTGGATGTTCAGTATTCTCAACAGGGCAAGGTCAGAGGCTGGCTTATACGCCAGGCACAAGTCACCTCATCCTATATGATACAGTGACAGGGCATTCATTCTGTCCACATACATCCTGGCATGGTTTGCAGGACCTCTATTTTCTTTGTGAGAAACCTCTGTGGTCTCTCCAACTACTTCATAGGTTCATAGGCAGGTACTAGGCTATTGGCCGTAGGGCCCATACAAGCCTAGCCAAAAAAATGTACCCTGGCTTTCGCCACCCAAAAAAATTATTTTCCTGTGCCCCTGTCGAGCAGAGCCACAGAAGTGATCCCCGGGGTGAATTTCCCATTTCCCATCCAATCATCAAGATTTTTCTTGAAGAGTGCTAATGAGGAGCTCTGTTTGACATAGATAGGTAGTCTGTTCCAGAGTATGGGAAGTCTCTGGGACAGGAATCTATCCCTCCAGCATGTTCTGTTTATTGTGGTGACAAGGTTTAGGTCCCTAGAGTGTGTAGCTCGGAGGGATTGGGATTTCTTTAAGTGGAGCGTGTCCAACAGCTCTGGGTTTGACATAGCTTTGTATGTTAGGCAGAGTTCACCCCTGAGTATGCGATATACGATGGAGTAAAGATGTAGTTTTTTGAGACGGTCTGCATAGGGCATCTGTTTGAGACCAGTAATCCTCTTTGTGAGGTATTTATGTGGTCTTTCCAGTTGTTGTAGATGTCTTGTGAGGTACATACCAAAAGGGGCGTTGTACTCTATAATGGGTCTAATGAGTGATGAGTAGAGGGGAATAATGACCTCTTTTTTTCTGGATGAGAATCCTTTTGTGATGAGATGAGCCATGTAGAAGGATTTCCTGACCACTGTGGCGATGTGATTATCAAAGGAGAGACTACTGTCCACCTGTGTCCCAAGGTCTCTTATCACATTTTCGGCATTAAGTAGACTACCAGCTATGTGGTAGTTCATGGTAGTTCACTGCAGGTATCTGGTGAGGTACATGCAAAAGAGAGCATTATACTGTATTAGTGTCCTGATAAGGTTTGAGTACAGTGCTGTTATATCATCCTCAGATCTGGATATGATGTCCTAACTTATGAGGTGCACAATGTAGCCTTTCCATACCACTGTGGACACTTGGTGGCTAAAGTTTAGATTGCTATAGATGTGTGTTCCCAGGTCTTGCACCCCTGGTTTTCAGCATAGGTGGAGTGTTGTCAATGCTGTAATTAGCAGGGAAATCCACTTTGCAGAAGGCCAAAATAATGACACATTTTGTGTGGATTTGTAGACTGTGTGGCTTTGACAACAATCATTTGTCTGTGTTAGCCCCTCCTGTAGTATTTTAACATCACTGTTGGACTCAATGATTGCACGCAATATGTAAGAATCAGCAAACTTGGTAAGCCAAAGGCCATATACTTTAGACTGGACTATTGAGAAATGGATTCCAAACAGTAAAGGGCCCAACACAGATCCTTTGGGTACACCAATGATGACAGCTCTACTGGTAAAGATTGATTCATCATCTTTCATAGTATGCATTCTGTTGGTGAATCAATTGGTTAACCATCTAGTGATGTGAGGATTAATTCCCAGCTGGAAGAGAGTGAGGGATTGTGTCCAAACCCTAGGCCAGATCAAGACAGGCAATATGCACTGCCTTAGCTTCATCCAGACTTAGCAAAAGGAATTAATGGGCTATGACAACATCGCAGATTGCCTATAGCATGATTTAGAACATACACCTACCTGACACAATTGGATACACACTTCAACACATCCTCCAGATAGACTATGTTCCCATAGAAAGGTGTATATCAGCATGCATCCATCTGAGTTGGGGGGGAGCACCTGATGCATGCATGTATAGACATACCCTGACTCTCCTTATCTGTGAGCTATACCAAATACATTAGTAATATCCTGACTGTGTGCAACAGATATGTGTGAGTTGTTAATGCTGCATCCATGCCTGTTACATCTGTTAGATGTCCTCAAAGAGGTCATTAAGGACATGCATGATGACAACAGTATCATCCTGTGGAACATAAGCAGGCCAAAGCATTTGACATAAATCCACATTGAGGTATTCACTCAGCACTGCCGGATGTGGCCATAAATACCTATATCACCATGTGCGTAGACCGGTAGATCACATATGTAGCATCTAAATATGTTGAAATGTGTGAAGTGACTTATATCTTGGGTCCAGTGATGAGGTCTGTACATCAAGGTTGTCTGCTAGGGCCTTTCCTTTCCATTATTTAAGTTGCAGACATCAAGAATGGCATACACATGCTGTGTCCAAACAGCTGTATGGAGGACTACAGATTGTGAGCAATCATTGACTCCAACTGTGATATTAGTATAATACAGACAGTATCAACATACACCAAAGTTTGCCACCATAGCCATGCCAACACATGAGATGAAACAAAAACATGTGGGGATGTGTTACGTGCAAAGCCAACATGAAGTTTATTGCATCCTACCAATACTCTATTGAAGCATCTTTCATTAGGCAGAGCAGTTTTTGTCTAATTAAACCCTAATATAAACCATCAAGTAACTTATGTGTGTTATCTGAAAACAAACATTTAGGAGTTTTCTGCAATGATGTTCTATGTTAATCTTAGACTGAGTCAATATGTGGTATGATTATCTTATACATAACCTTTTATAATAATACTAAAGTTCAAGCACACCACTAGCATAAATCAATCAGTCATTGATATGATCAATATTTTTATCACTGTACCATCTATCAATAAGTTCTGATATGTTCAAATTATTCAGTCTTTTTTCATTCTTTTCTCATTAACCCTTTGTCAACATTCAGGTAATGCAAACTTGTTCTGCTGCACTATGCAAATTAATGCTGTGAAACACATACCTTCTACTTTCACTTCTCTCCATTTCATCAATTTTTTACTGGTAGCATACAAAATCAAGGCTCTAATTCACCCATAAGATATTGTTGTCAGGTAACCAGCCTGATCAGAACATTACTAATATATATATATAAGCATAGAAGCTGTACAACTACTGCAACATACCTTCTTTTATTTCATTATTACTTAAAACAAATATCATTAGTACACTCCTCAAATATCTACAATGGTGAGTAGATCTCTGTGGTGCTTGGGGTTCTAACAGACATCCATATCTGTCCCCTGAAATAGCTCCTTAATAATAAGTAAAAGTCACCAAAGGAATCTTAGCTTTGTCTCCTGTCTTTGTAACCTTTTGACACTACTCAGTATCTTACAGTGCCCTCTTATGTCTTTTGCAATGCCTATCAATAAAACATGTTCTTAAGTCTCATTTTCTGTATGTTAATTCTCAAAATACCTGAAAATTGATTATCATGGGCTATAGCCAGAAATATCCAACTGCAGGCTCATGGGGCAAGCACCTGATGTATCACTTCTTCCTCTATTCCTCCTGGATTCCTTTCTCTGTATAGTGATCCCTTTGCCCCAGTATACATCCGCCCTTTGTTCTTCAGAATATGAAGCTTCCTTTGCTATTTTCTCTCAATTTCTTAAAAGTGGTTTTTAGAGCTAAACTTGTTTAAACTCTTTATTTGCAACCCATTTCAGCTTCCTCTTCCTGTGGAAGTCTTGTATTTGTTGACATCTGTGTCTCACATTCATATATACTACTTTATTTTATTTATTTTTTATTTATTTTATTTTACATTTGTTGACCTGGCTAGTCTAACTGGATACATGTCCATTTTCAGTAGAGGCCCGAGGAGAAAAGCTCCAAGCAGCAATAATTACAACAATGCAATAAAATTAAAATTAAAATTGATACAATGTTTACATTAAAAGATAGGGTTAAGCAGAGTTATTTAGAAACATTTAGGCTAGAATAAAATACCATGAGTGGAAACAAAAAAAAAACAGAAACATTTTTTTTTTTTTTCTAAGAAAGAGCAGGATGGGCAAGAGATATCAGTCAGGGTTAGAGCAGGGGCAAAGCCAGTGGGATTTAAGATATTCTTTAAGATGCTTCTTATAAAGTAGAGTAGAAGTAAGGTTGGAAAGTTCAGAAGGAAGATGGTTCCAGCTCTTTCCTACGGTGTTTGTGAAGAGTGAGTCCCCAGCTTTGTTGTTGGATTTAATGGAAGAGATTTGAAGTTTATTTGCTGAACGTAGGGTTGCAAGGTTTTTGTAAGGGGAGATGAGATTAGTGAGTATAGGGGTATGCTTGGGGTAGTAGATTATCTTATGGGAGATAACAAGCTGTTGAAAAAGTAGTTGGTTTTGTAGTTCTAACCAACCCAGTTGTTTGAGGTTGTGGCAATGATGAGTTCTATATGGGGTACCAGTAGCAAATCTGGCTATGTTATTATAGCTGGTGGAGAGTTTGGAAAGGTTGGTTTTGGAAAGATTAGTATATATAGCAGAAGCATAGAACAGGGTAGAGATTAGGTGGGTTTGGGCTATAGTGATTTTGGCTGCAGGGGTAAGAAAGGATTTTATTCTGTATAAGGTCCCTAGTTTTTTGTTAACAGTCTTTATAGTGGAATTAATATGGTCATTGTAGCTAAGGTTGTTGTCAATTGTAACACCCAGCAGGCGGGTTGTAGTATCAGGGGATATGATAGTTCCATTGTTAGAGGTTAATGTGAAGTGTGGTTGAGGTGACTTGTGAGTAGGAGAAAAGAGCAATAGTTTGGTTTTCTTGGGGTTGAGAAGAATGCAGTGTTTCGTGAACCAGTTCTCAACACTGTTAAATACTGTTTGGGTGAGGCACTGGAGAGAGGTTATGGTCTTGGCTGAACAAATTAAGGTGGAGTCATCTGCATACTGTATACAGGTGGCTTGAGAAATACTAGTATGTAGATCATTGATAAACAGAGAAAATAGAAGTGGTCCTAGAATAGAGCCCTGTGGTACTCCAATGTTTACAAAGAGGGATGAAGAAATATTATGATTCCAGAGAACTGCTTGCTGTCTATCTTGTAGATAGGATATAAACCATTGTAATGCTTGTGGGTCAAGTGATTGGGCTTTTAGAATGTTGATAAGTATGGTATGGTTCACCATATCAAATGCTTTTGAAAGGTCTATGAAAAGAGCAGAAGAAAAGTAGTTATTGTTATGATTTTTGTTTATAGAGTCTGAGAAGGATAGCAGAGCAGTTGTTGTACTATGGTAGGGCCTAAAACCATGTTGGCAATTGGCAAGTAGATTATTTTGTAGTAGGTGGTCAAGCAGTTGTCGGTGTATACATTTATCCATTATTTTAGCTAATGGAGAGAGTAAGGCAATAGGCCGAAAGTTAGAAAGCTCAGTTGAAGACCCACCTTTGTGTAAAGGGATTATATGGGAGATCTTCCACAGAGAAGGGATTTTACTTTCTGAAATTGTTCTATTTATAAGTATGGAGATGGGGTAGGCTATGGCTTTAGCTACGACTTGTAGGTATTCGGCTGGAAGACAGTCTGCGGAGGGGGTGCATGGCTTAAGCTTTTGAAGGAGGTTACCAATGAGGGATGTAGGTACTGGGTGTATATGGAAGGTAGGTGATGAGGTATTAGGTGTATTTGATGGGAGGGTGGAGGTGGTAGGTAATGTGTTAGCTAGGGATAGGATGGCTTCAGTAAAATAGTGGTTAAAGGCATCATGAATCTGGTTAGAGTCATTATGGTCGAAACCTGTAGGGTCAGGAGTTTTAGAGAGTCCTGGTTGAAGAAGTTTGTTAATGCTAGACCAGAATTTTTGGGGGTGTTGATGGTGGGTTTGTTGTAGGTGGAAGTAATAGTCGTTTTTGTCTTTGAGAATGTCCTTCTTAGTTGCATTTCGTAACTGTTTAAAGTAGAGGTGATCTGTTGGGTTTCTGGAGGTTCTCCATTTGGCCCAAATTTTATTTCTGAGAAGGATCTTTTGCTTGGTTGCCTTTGTGAGCCAGGGGGCAGTTTTGTTTCTTATGTGGGAAGAGCGAGAGGGACCATGGTAGTCTAGTATTTGGAGAAATCTAGTATTGAAGTAGGTTACTGCTTCATCAAGTTCAAGATGAAACATAGGAGACCAGTCACATGCTATGAGTTCGTTTTGGAAGCTCTCTAGATTAAAGAATTTTTTGGAGCGGGAGGTTTTAAAAATATTTGTGTTGGGGGTATAAGATTTTTGTTTGATGATGTAGGTTAGCATGTAGTCACTCATATAATCTGGGAGTGTTCCTGGCTTATAAGAATCAATATGACTATTTAGAAGGATCCAGTCTAAGATGGTTTCTTTATTGTTTTGTTTATGGATTCTAGTAGGAGTGGTTATTATTTGTGTAAATCCATAGAGATGTATGTGGTTGTTAGGATTGGGAGAATTACATGTTTTCCAGTCTATGTTAAAGTCTCCTAAGATAATGGTTTCTTGGGGTAGGTGGGAAGTGAGGTAACTAAGTAAGTTTTCTAGAGTATTGATGTTATTTCCAGGGGGGAGGTAAGTGCAGATTATATAGATAGATTTGGAGTTATTGATTTGTAGTTTTGCAGTGAGGGTTTCTGAGTTGGGAACTGAGGGAAGTGACAAATTGGAGGGTGAAAGTTGTAGTTCAGATTTATACAAAATGGCTACTCCACCACCCTTTTTGGTGCTGTGATCACATCTCAGGATGTTATATCCTGGAGGGGTGATTTCCTGGTCAAGAGTAGAGGGCTTTAGCCATGTTTCAGAAAGACAGAGAATATCAAATGAGTGAACATCTAGGAGTGCATGTATGTGGGAAGTTTTATTGTTAATGCTGCGGATGTTAAGGTGAGCTATTAGGAGGGAGTTAGGTGGTCTATTTGGTGTAAAGATATTTGAAGTAGTTAGGTTGAGGGGCTTTTTGGTAATGTCAGTATTGAGGCCTGGGTTAGGATGAATGTCACGATCTAATAGTTGGTGTTGTTGCGGATAGTGTATATACTTGTAGATTTTATCATAATAATTTGTGTTTTTTTTGGTAAGAATGTAAGTAATATGGGTAGATCTATGATACTTTGGAAGTATATAAATGGAAGTAGAGGTTACGTTAATATGGTTGAGATAGTTATCAAGAGAGAGTGATAGAGTTCCTTGAAGGGGGTGGAGATGTTCTTGAAGAGAAATATGTTCAAATGAGGTTAATGTGTAAGGTATTGTAAGAGAAGCAAGAGTTGTTAAGAGTAGTATATATGGGTAGAAGAATTTATGTGTTGGTTCCATGTGGAGGTATAGATGTGTTATAAGTGAAGGAAGGATAGAGGAGTGAAGTAGATAAGGGAGATGGAGGGAGAAAGGAGAAAAAGTGGTGTGAGATAGCGTAGGTTAAAGGATAAAGGTACTTATAAGTGAAGTAAGATGGATTTAATAGCTTAACTGAAAATAAAAATAATATGGTGTAAGCTAAGAAAGAGGTTAGGGTGTGTTATATAAATAAGGTCAAATTAAGTAATTAAGACATACAAAAGGTAGTAGGAGGGAGTGCTAAGAGGAAGTGGGTCGTGACTGGCTGTGGAGGAGAAGGGGTGTGGTTACATGAGTATAAGGTTAGGAGTAGTGGGGGTGGGTGGGAATTGGGGGTAGGGTAGGGGAGTGGAGTGAGCCCGTAGGGTGAACGGAGCGGGTAGAGCAAGAAAGCGATTAGTGGCAGCAAAAAACAATCAGATAACTACCGACTGCTGAGAGCTGCAGGTATGAAGAGTAGGTGTGGGGGGAGGAAAAGCAAGGAAATAAAGGATGTGGAAGTGAAGTAGCACTGAGAAGTAGAAGTAAAGTATGAGGAGAGCAAGGATGGCCAAAAGAGGGAACAAGGTCTACTGTGGCGTGCTCGGGGCAACAAGGGAGGGAGAAGAAGAAAGTAAAGGGAGATGTCCTAGTTTAGGGTGCCATCTAGTGGGCAAAGTGGGACAGTACAGTAGAGGTGAGCAGATAGATATGGAAGATAACAGGGTTTGCGAGGGATCCTGAGGGTAGGAAGGTGCAGGAGACAACACAAAAGGAGGAAACAAAGTAACAAAGAGCAAGAGACAGTCCAAGCAGAGGGAAACAGTGAAAATAGTGAGAGGTGTAGAAGGGAGTAAGGCTGCTAGGTGGTTTGGCTAGGTTGTAAGGTTATATACATACAGTAGGGATAGGCAAATATGCAGTTTTACAGCTAATGTATAAAAACACGTACTTTCTTGCCTCCTGGAGAACAGGGTACTAGGTAGGATGGCAAGTTCTTTGCTTTGGATGAGCTTTGAGGATTTGTTTGCTGGGGGTCCTTCCACCGATTAATTAGTTTCTTAAATATTCAACTGTTAGGTAGTAGTTTCAAGCCTGGAGTGGTAGGGACAGGAGAATGTAGAGGGAATTAGAAAAAATGAAAAGCAGTCCTAAAATAGTTAATGGCATAGAGAACACAAATAATTCAGTGCCTACTCACAGTTATGGCTAATCACTTGGAAGGTACTGCCAGGTAACTAAGCATACTACTATTGCATAATATGTATCAGTTAATAGTACAGAGTATCATAAAAGAGACAAGTTTAAAACAGTTTCTAAGCGGCCACACTACAATGCTTTTTTAAAAAGAAAACCTGGTTACAGCAGTAGTATAGCGAACTATAACAGCACTTCAAATGCAATACAATAGCAGTGAAATGGCAATCTAAGCACAATTATATACATAGAACAAATAGTATGGTTGCCACAGCAGAATTTAAACAGTATGCATAGATATTGCTACTAGGTCCAATCTAGTGAAACAGGGTCACCAGGGTGTTGTAGGCACAGCCTCCACACAATAAGCAACGCTGGTGTCGGGGTAGAATTTGTGCGGGAACGCAAGGAATCCTTCAGTCCTGACACCGAACTAGGCTAAATATAATAAAAGGATATCAAGCGTCCTAAAAACAAATTGCGTTCCTTAAAATAATTAGCACTAAGTATCACTATCATTACAAATGGGAAACCAATTGTTATGCAGCCATAGAAAACGCTACAAAGACGAGACACAGACTTATGTAGGACGTTGAAAAACACTTCAAATTAAATGTGTTGTCAACATTAGCATTTGCATCCCTCAGCTATTCCGGCAAAGATATGAAACACTGTGTTAAGTAGCACATAGAGAACATTATGAAATTAATGTTGTTGCTTAAATATTAGTGCCTGTATCACACAACTAAGCCTCGGATGATCTCTGAGACCATGGACATACTAAGGTGACAATGACTGTTTACCGCCAGAGGAGGCAGCTTAACATGCTAATAAACCCTTCAAGTAGTCGTTGTACAGAACAGCGTTAAACTCAGGTCTTTAATTGTGGAGAGGGTTCAAGCAGCGCTCCGTGCAAATAGCAAGGCTTCTTAATATCAAGTCAGCAGCTGCAAGAACCTAGGTTTAAGTAACTAAAAAGTAATCTTGGAGGAAAGCATAGGGCAGAAAAAATCACCCGTCATGGGAGGGAAAATACCAAAAGAATTAAGACAAGGTAGGGAGATTAGCAAGGGCTATCAACCTTCAGATAGACTACAACGTTACTCATAGAAATGGGAAGCGTACAACAGGACCGCATGGATCGCCCGCGGAGTAGCTGGGCATTTGATAAAAGTAGCCAGATAAGGCAGCAAAAACAACACCACAAAAATCAGGAATATACACAATGAAAGAGCACAATTGACATATATCATATGGAACACACAGTAGTGTTGTATCAGAAGGCAGACATTCAATAAAAAATAATTTAAAAAAGCTTACAGAGTAAGAACAATGCTAGGGCCAAAACACACACAGCAGCCGGGGGGAAATCAAGGTATTAAAGATGGCGGCTCGCCAGGTAGGAGGGTTTTAAGGAATTAGAAAGGATGTGAAGTGGGAAAAGGGGGGAAGTGAGGGGTGGTCGGTAGTGTCAGGCGGGGCAAGAGTCAGGAGGGAAAGTACAAGGAGAAGTGGGATGTCATAGGGAGGTAAGATAGGGGGAGGCAAGTGAGCAGGGAGCAAATGGGGGGGAGGGGTGGATGATGGATGTCAAGGTGGAAAAGGCAAGTAGGATAGATCAAGATGGAGGGAAATATGCTTTATGGACGAGCAAGAAAGCGATTAGTGGCAGCAAAAAACAATCAGATAACTACCGACTGCTGAGAGCTGCAGGTATGAAGAGTAGGTGTGGGGGGATGAAAAGCAAGGATATAAAGGATGGGGAAGTGAAGTAGCACTGAGAAGTAGAAGTAAAGTATGAGGAGAGCAAGGATGGCCAAAAGAGGGAACAAGGTCTACTGTGGCGTGCTCGGGGCAACAAGGGAGGGAGAAGAAACTAAAGGGAGATGTCCCAGTTTAGGGTGCCATCTAGTGGGCAAAGTGGGACAGTACAGTAGAGGTGAGCAGGTAGATATGGAAGATAACAGGGTTTGCGAGGGATCCTGAGGGTAGGAAGGTGCAGGAGACAACACAAAAGGAGGAAACAAAGTAACAAAGAGCAAGAGACAGTCCAAGCAGAGGGAAACAGTGAAAATAGTGAGAGGTGTAGAAGGGAGTAAGGCTGCTAGGTGGTTTGGCTAGGTCGTAAGGTTATATACATACAGTAGGGATAGGCAAATATGCAGTTTTACAGCTAATGTATAAAAACACGTACTTTCTTGCCTCCTGGAGAACAGGGTACTAGGTAGGATGGCAAGTTCTTTGCTTTGGATGAGCTTTGAGGATTTGTTTGCTGGGGGTCCTTCCACCGATTAATTAGTTTCTTAAATATTCAACTGTTAGGTAGTAGTTTCAAGCAGAGTAAGAACGACGCTAGGGCCAAAACACACACATCAGCCGGGGGGAAATCAAGGTATTAAAAAACATTTCATCCCCTGTAGCATCCTCTTCCAGAGCAAGTCCAGGATTATCTGGCAGCTGTGTTCCTGGTTCATGTTTCCTGCTACAACGCCAACCTTTTCCTCAATAAACTGTATCATCAACCTGTTAAAGTGAGTCTTCGTTCATGTCACCTGAAAGGTGTCTCTCCAGTGGTTCTAACTGGATTTAACTACATAGGAAAGTAATGCTCCCCTCTGTTGAATTCATAACAATAGTTATGTCTGATGCAGTATTCCTTTTATAAATTGTTTCACTTCCCTGTTCCAGGATAATATACAGGTAATTGTGATATTCTGCAGCAACTTCAGTTTCAACACAGCCCACCAGTTCTGCAGTTTTACCTCAGTTAGCTTCCTTGTCTCACGTCTGTCGCAATTTTGTTACTACAAACATTTGGGCCATACCTAACAATGCTTATCACAAAGAATTTATTTCATCCCAATGCTGTGACTTGTGCTTGAAGAAGTGGCTTCATGCTTTGCCTCTGAAGCACCCCATGAGTTCCCTTACACTGAGAAGTAGTGATGGGTACCCCCACTTCTTGCGCAGTTATGTCCTGATAGCTAGATAAATGGCACATTTTTTTCCATTTACTTAACAGTTTTACATTCCTAATTTGGCAACCAGATTGTTGTCCTGTGTCAAAGTACTGAGTGCTTGCTACCTCTCCCAATATTTCAAAATTGTGCCGGACATCCAAAACTACCCATTAAAATAAGTGAGTATTTCTTCTGTTAAATCGCTGTCTTGTGGTTTTCTCATCTATTCTTTGTTTTTTCCTATAAGCTTCAAGAGTGAGTATAAAACAATCAAGTAAAACATTTTTAACTTTATCATAATCACAACAATCTATCAGCCATTTTACTTAATGCCTTACCCATGAGCAGAGGTGTTAAAGACCTCACTTTGCCAGTGATCAGGTTGCTGCTGCTTATACATTCTCACATGCCTGAATAAAACAATAACATTCATCTCCCTCTTCATACTCAGGAAACATCTTGACACTGACCTTGATATTCAAGGCTTGGCCTTCACTGTTCTTACTCCTGTGTTGGTAGCATGTTGTTAGGAGGTCTTTCTTGTGCCTCTGATGCTTTCTTCTTTCGTGAATGATGTTGACATTTCCTTTCCTTCTCTGATGCTTGCTTTTGCTCTGTTTCCAACTCATGTGGTTTCATTTTTTCAGATTCTTCATCTTCCATGCTTTTTATTTCTGGATCTTTTATTTTTTTCTGGGCCAGTCTGCAAGGTGATGGATTGAATTACTTTGTTGCAAGCTGTATTTATGCAGACACTACTGAGGTGTCTCCAGTTTTAGTACATTGACTTTTAGCTTCAACCAAGGTGGCTATCCTCTCATCATGAGTCATACTGGCAAGTCAGATTCCTTTTGCTTTAAATTCTTTAGTGAACTGTGACACAAACAGTTTTTAATACTCCTCAGAGTTCATTTTTTACCTATGCAATACCACACAAGGAAAACAAACTGCAAATAAATAAAACAACAAAATGGCCAGCGAGATCCAAACAAAATATTCCTTTATTCCAAACAATATCAACACAATGTAGTGCTTCATTTTTTACCTAATTACTCTGTCTAAAAACTAAAACAACTGATGTCTAAGGTATACGGCTCTATATTTATCAAGTGACTGCAAATGTCACATGACTTTCTCATTACAAAACTGTTTTGTATGCTATACATGGTTGCTTCATAACATATCTGCGTTGCTGGAACCAACTACTATGTGACTAATAGGCACCTAATCCCACACCACTATCAACAGTTTATATGTAATGGGCAGGGTCTATAGTCTCATGATAAAACACAACTGACATCAAAGAGTATGTGATGGTATGGGTTTTAGATCATACAACTGCAAACCAATGTATATAAAAGGGCCACAGACTTTAAGAGCATATCGTAAATGTGCACTGATGCCTTGGTTAATAAAGTAATAACCCATGACTGCATGTTGGTATCTCAGGATTTATCCGTGGTTGGTATGGTTTGGTGATGAAGGCAAAGAGCAAGTAATTAAACAAAGCTAATCATGGGTAAATCCTGATATACCCACACGCAGGAGTTGAATATTGCTATTACACAATGACATTATTTAAAAAAGAAATAGCTTACCTTTTTTTCAAATAATGTCATTGTATAAATATATAAATATTCTTTAGTGTTCTTCTGCAGGTTCTTTCTGATGGCTGATGTGGGATTGTGCTGTGCATGCCTGCAACATATATGTGCTGACACACACACATTTCATGTTGGTCATATATGATTCTGTTTTTTTTTTTTAATGGGTGTCAAGGTACAATATTCTTGAAGATACTTCTGCTCCTGGCATCCTGACCCTTTAGTGTTTTTTTTTTCTTTTAAATTAAAAATGTCTATGCCTGCAGAGTGCTTTGCTTCCTGGAATTATGTTGAGCAGTTAGCATTCATAGTGGCATAGCTCAGCTAACAGTAAACTTTTTTTTCTCTTTACTGCTTTATGCAGTGAGGATGAACAGACTGTGATGTGTGAGTTTGGTAGCCATGCAGAAAAAGTAAATGTCCCTGTGGCATGCTACCAAACTCTTCTCTGAGTAACTCTGGATTTACTATGGGCACGCAGATTGGGTTGTCCAATCAGTGGTCACATTTTTTAATGTTAATATGCATCTATCATATAATAGCTAAGACCCGACACACCCCAATAAGATTAATACTACATAGCTACAGGTCAGAGGTATGATCACTGGCTCCAATTGATTTTGCCCCCCCATGACTGTACTAAGAAACAAAATACCGGGTTCACATAGCCACAGGGAAAATTGTATAAACTAAAGTGTATAACAATTTTTATTATAAAATCAAGTTAACTGCTTTCATCCCCATAGCTTGGAACTTCATCAGAACTACTTACAACAAAGCCATTGTGATTTATATATAAAAAGTCACATGACAGTAAGAGAACTCATTAAAAAAATTACAGGAACAACTAAAGTTCATGAATACAAACATTCAAACCTAAACAAAAACAGCTATTGCCTACACAAAGCACATTTAATTAAAATAAACAATGTATATATGTGGTTTATGCGATTTTGTTCCTGTGGCTATATGAATCCAGTGTTTTGTTTCTTAGTTCGGTTTGGATTGCATGGCTTTACACACCTCTATGTTCCACCTATGATTTGCCTAGTGCCTTCCAGTGCAATGTTTTTAACAGGAACTGAAACTTTTCCAAGATTATTTTGCATAGAAAAACACACACACACACACATGAGCATATACATGAATGCACACACACAACTTTTCAGGAAGGACTAATGATATTTTCCAGGAAGATTTATTGTTATCGGTCCAGTAACAACACCACCTTCCCTAAGTTTATGATAATGCTTCAACTAGCTAGAGCACTCTAGAACTCCAAAAACAGAATTACTCCTATCCTTTACAGGACTATTAAGCAGTCACTCTTCAAAATGTAGAGGTCACCAGTTAAGATGCCACCAGCTTTAGACACTTACCCATGTACATTAATAAATAAATCATGAGCTACAAACATTTAACAAAAGTTACTTTCATTAAATTAAGCAACACACTCTGTAAATTCCAATATGCAAGCAGCTATAAATTATGAATGCAAGATAAATGCCTTTAACCAGCCAGAGGATATATAGAAGGACTTTAATGCCTTGACCACAATTTCCCCTACAAATAGCGAAAGATATATTTAATATTCTATGTGACTCTGACTAAAATGTCCAAATGACAGGTGTACAGCTCCTCTGACACATGAATTCCATATTTAGCTCTCTTTTAGGACTGTAATACACATGCACACACATTTGACATAAAGATTGTTTCAGTTTCTATGAATCCTAATACATTTCCATTGATGTATTTATTTGTTTATTTTTGCATTCCATATATGTTATAAAAGTTATATGCTGCAAGATTTATGACAGCAACAGTTTTGAGGTAAAGATAAAAAAATACATTTACATTAGCATAGCATCACTTTTCTATACCCATCAAAGAGCAAAAAAATCATACTCAGTATCATTCGAAATTATCAGTCAACAAATCATCAGCTTTAACTTTGATCATAATCAACCAATATACAATTGAAATTAAATCATATTGGACATGCAGAGCTATGTCTTGAGGTATCAGGCAGCACTGATAGACATTAAGGGAAATGCGTTAAGACAATCAGTGCTGTTTGCGTGTAAGCACAGTTCTGCAGTGATTCATGGGGGCCATTTATGCTCATGAATGATGCCCTCAAATTAATATATTCAAATGTAGGAATAATAAGAAGTTAATGAAAAATTATGTAAAAATTCCTATGTTAACTAGTCCTTTTCCTGCCTGTTTGCAACTTATAGTCATATTTTGATGAGTTTTCTTTCCATCCGCAGATGGATTATAAAAGGGTGAATAACACCTTTGTGTATCTAATTTGCAGTTGGCAAAGGTGCTTTCCCTTGTTACTAACCTAGCTAGTTCTTGGTGTGAGGTACTTGTCTTGGCTGAATCAAAGCCGTTTGCACACAGAGGAGCTTGATGGCCAAGAAGCCAAAGGTACAGACAGAGAAATATGCATTGCAGTTTTGATAATAGGGAAGCTTAGAGTGGACAGGGAAATTGTAAGGGGTTTAATGAGTGTCCATGTTTCACAAGCAGGAACTGTTGGGAATTATTCCTTCCTTTACCTGTGGACACTAAGATATATATCACCCTCACTATACTTGCCATGAGAACATTCCGGAGCCAGACTGGGACACACTGGATATTTCTCAGCCTTCGGCCTCGAGGATACATCAGCAGTTCCTCAATATACTTTTGGCACTTCTGGATCAGTTTATCTATTTCCCAGTGTCACCTCAGGATTCAGACTGGGTTATGTGTGCTTACTTTGGGGTGGCAAATTTTCCTGAGGAACATGGAGCAATAGATTGCACCCATGTTGCCATTAGAACCCCATCAGATCCATGGGGTGGGGGAGGGTGACACCAGAACAGGAAGAGTTATTCTCCCATCAACTGCTAAGTAGTAGGTCTGATGCATGGGAATGCATCATCAGTGTGTCGGCCCAGCAACTGGACAGTGCCCATGATTCCCATATTTGGTACAATAGCTGAATTTGCCACTTGTTTCTGAATGATAGGATACTCCATGGTCACCTTATTGGTAAGTAGAAAGTAGAATTATAGTTATCTTAGTAGTTATCATTATTATTTGGAAAATGTATTGCTTAGTACTAAACCACCCCTCCCTTGTTTTTTCTTTTCTTTCTCAGGTGATGCAGGCTATCCACTGGAGCCATGGCCTATGACTCTTGTGAGGACTGCTACAGGGGCTGCTGAAAAGAATCTTTGTACAACCCTGTCCGAGACATATCATGCCCAATATGTGGCTGCACAGCTCAGTGGGCAGCATCAAGTCCAAAACTACTGACCATGACATTCAGGTTAATGCTTCCTTTATTTATTTTTATTTTACATTTGTTAACTGGTTACAGTCCAGCTCGGCAAGTAGCCCATTTTCAGCAGAGACCCAGGGAGATCAGCTCCATAACAATACTACAAAAAGATTATAAACATTTTTAAAAGATTTACAAACAATATACAAAAAGTTTGACAGTTGCCAACAATCACAATTTACAAAAAGGTGAATGTAAATCAGAAAACATTACATTTCTTAAGCCTTATTACAGACAATAATATGAATCTCATTAGATATATAACTAAAACCCATTGTGGTATAGTATTTCTGGTATTTCGTGGTGGTGTGGTATTGTGGGGTGGTACTTCTTATAAAGAAATGCATAACACTGGTAATCAGTTATCTCTATGTGTGGGCTATGCTGCAAGGTGCGTGGTCTACTAATACTATTCATCAGACATTCCCTCTTATCTTTATATATATATATATATATATATATATATATATTTTTTTTTTTCTGTACAATTAATCATATTACTGTTTATAAAAGTTTTGAACTGCAGTGGTGGTGCTGCGGTAGCCTCACAGTAAGACGTTGTCCTGTTCAATTCTCAGCTAAAGCGTCTTCTGTGTGGAGACATGCGTGAATGGGCGTACCTTCGTTGAAGGTTGTGCGTCAGAGCTGGCAACTCGGCATGTAAAAATCTACTGCCAATCAGTAGCAGACCGGAGTTGCGCTGTGGCGACCCCTAACCGGGAAAAGCCGAAAGACACAACAACTGTTTATAAAAGTTATGCCTGACTGCTGACTGAGACCTGCAATGTGATTTCAAATAAATCATGTAAGGAACATATATATATTTTACTGTTTTGTTGAATTTATTTTGCTTAGGGACCCTAGTTAATTATGCACATACAGAATCAAACTACTGAAATAGTAATGCATCAGAAAGTGTTATTTCAGTAGGTGATTGACAGGATATTGCAAAACTGTATGTATTACAATCTCTAAATTTGCATTTTCCTGGATGACACTCCTCTGTACATGCCTCATAATCCATTTTTTGTACCAAAACCACTTTCACTTTTAGTTTCTCCTTTCCATCATCTTAAAAAAACACACTTCAAAGCTACAATATCCTGCAGCACCTTCAGTCTGACAGCAAACAAATAACTTTAGCTGATAGCTTTTATCAAAATTCAAACCTTACAACATGGACTAAATAGTGGACAACTGTGTACTAAGTTCTGCCCATGGGCAATTGAGCTCACATATTTTTAAGATTTATGACTCTATATACAAATTTAAATCATCTAATCACAAAAGGCAGGTATCTTATATGATGCTTACTTATTTAGAATCCATTTAATGTTATTTAAATGCTTTTAAGATGTGAAAGTCATAAAAAGGATTGGAATTAGTGTTAACCTCATAGATTCTGACATTTATTTTATAAATATATATCAGCATTTCTTTATAATTTCACCTGGTGCTCTTATAAAGTTTATTCTGGAGAGTTAAATGACAATGAGATATTATATGCATACATACTATTTTACATCTCAGTGTCACCTGCACATCTCAGCTCATATTACTGAATGCTCTGAACAATGTCCTCTGTAAACAGAGCAAAACAAAGGGAGAAAGGGAAAGCTTGTTAGTGCCTCTAACCAGTTTAGGTTTTGCACATTTTGGTCATGCACATTCAGAGCCACCTGTTGAAGAATCAGTGATGTTCCTGCTCTTAGATCCTGTGAGCTAGTATTTTGGTGCACATTTTTAGTCTGAAATTAGTATAGGCATATACATACATCAGGCTCTGTATTGAAATGTATTTTGAAATGCCAAATCCCAATACACCAAAAATAAATAAATAAATAATGAAAACCCTGGAAAAGAATGAATACTGAGCATAATTTTTCCCCTTTAAACTTGCACAGTGTTGGAGGCAACCCCCCACCACTGAACTTATCTATGCCAACTCTGAGGATGCCATACCTCAGGATTTCAGAAATTAAATCTTCACACCACAGGACTCATTATTGTGGGTCCTGATCTTTCAAAGGGTTACCTGTGCATTAGCACAGTTATTAGATGCATTTAGCCTATGTAGAGAGGACTTCAACGTCTCTATATGTAGTGTGTGTGTATGTGTGTGTGTGTGTGTGTGTGTGTGTGTGTGTGTGTGTGTGTGTGTGTGTGTGTGTGTGTGTGTGTGTGTGTGTGTGTGTGGGTGCGAGTGTGCGTGTGTGTGTGTGCATGTGCGTGTACCTGTGTGCATGTGGGCGTGTGCGTGTGTATGGGGGGGGTGTAGGTGTGTATGTGGGGGTATGTGAGTATGTGAGTCTGTATACATCATCATCATCCACTGCCTTTTTTCCATTTGCTACATGGTGTCAAGGTGTTGTTTCATCTGTTGCCACCTCAAGATTCAGTGCCACTCTCATACCTTCTTTGGCAGTCATGCCTGATTTCTGCAGGTCTTCTTTCATGAAAACCATCCATCTCTTTGCTGGACATCCTTGTTTCTTCTTACTTTCTTCCTATGCACCCTAAATCGTCTTCATTAAGTCATCTTCTGCTTTCCTAAACATGTGCCTGAACCACTGTTCTGTTCATCCTCTTCTGCAACTGGCGCTACATTGACTTCTGTTCTTATGTTGTCATTTGTTCATCTGCCCCACAGTGTGCATCCCATCACCCATCACAGGCACTTCATATCCATTACCTTTAGCTTTCTCAATTGCTTTGCCTTCACTGCTCAGCTATCTGTACCAAACAGAAGTATTGGATGCACCACTGTTTTGTACACCTTACTTTTCTCTGTCACACACTATCCCTGAAGATCTGTGCCATTTGACTCTAGCCTCTCTTTTTCTAGCCTTAACCTTCTGCTTAGCCACTCCACCCAGAAGCTTAAAGCTGTTAACCTATTCCGCTATCTCCCTTCTATTTCAGTTTTCAGCGTCCTCCTGTTTCCCGCACTTCCAGCCCTTACAGCTCTCATGTGTGCTCAGTTTCATTCCATGTGCCTTTACTTTGCATTCCCCTCCCCTATCATTTGCTGGCATTCCTTTCCAGAGTCTGCTTATAATGCCACATTGTCTGCATATAGAAGCATCATTGATCTTTCCTCTGCAACTTATTTGGTAATGTAGTCCATCAACAGTATGACCATCAATGCACTCATGTCTGATCCCTGTCATACACCCACATCCTCTCCCACTGGGAACCCTTCTGTGAGTCCAAACACCGTTTGCATTTATGTCATTGGATTCCTGTACATAGCCTGCACTAATTCTACCAATATGTCTGGGACTTCATATCATTGTATGACTGACAAAATCAGCTTTCTTGGGACTTTATCAAATACCCCATTTGGACTCTTTCCTCATCTATAATTTCTTCGTCACTTGCTGATTCACTGCAAACATCAATTCATTTGTTCTTTTATCCTGATCTGAATCTGAACTACTTATCTTTAGTCTTACTTTGTACCACTGTACAAATTAATTTATCTGCCAGTCTCTCCAGCACTATTATGCAGTGTAACATGAATTTGGCACCGCTATACTGCCCAAAGCTGTAAATGTAGCTATACTGCTCAAAGCTGTAAATGTACCCTTTGTTTTTTTTTTTATACTGGCACTAGAATGCTTATTCTCAGGTCATCAGGGATACCTACCTTTGATGTCCTGTGGACTGGTGAATGGGTTGCTGCTGACATCCCTTATGAATGGTGTCTGATGACTATCTTTTTTATCTTTCCGTCTTTGACTTGCAGCCTGAAATTCCTTGATCTGTATGCTGAGACCCTTTACAGAAGCTGACAGAGTTCTTCTTTTGCCTTGTTTTTGCTGTCATTTAGCCTCTTTGTTGGCCATTTGTTATTCTTTCTTAGCCTGGTCTGTCTTTTCTATTGACCACTTTATCCTGTACTCCTTCTTTCTTTTAAGTTCCTTGGTGTCTGTGCTGCTGCGGCCAGTGATTCAGTTCACTTCATTGACTTCTGCATTCCACCACCAGCTTTTCTTATCAACCTTATTTTCATACCTGTCTTGACCATGTGTCTGTCCTTTCATCTTCGATCATGCTGTTTTAAGATGCTGACATATTTCTGTGGCTCCACGTAGTTCCTCTTCCTCTTCCTCAGTTGTTAGCACCTTGAGTATTTCCTCAAGCTTTACTCCACTCATCTTCCAAGTCTTTAGTTTAGTCTGTGTTGACATTTCAGCCTTCTCTGACCACTACATGCAAATGACTGTGGCCACCAGTTATTTATGCTGTGAGCCATTTGTTTAACTGGGTTGACTTTGCCACCCCTGATTTTTTCCCCTTTCTTTCTTTCTTTCTTGGAGAAAGTCCAAAGGCAGTGTTGTATGTTGGTCACTCTTATAAGTGACCTTGCGACTATCTCTCTTGCTGAAGCATGTACAGGTTACCCACAACTTACAAGACAGAAGTCTAGAATGATCTCTCCTTATTTGTTCCTGCTGCCCCACTTATGTGGACACAGGCAACCCTCATATCATATTCCAACTGCCTTGATATGGGTATTTAGGTCTCTGATTATTAACATCAACTCATTCTGTCCAGTTTATCTAGTAGGCCCTGCATCTGCTTCCTGAAAGCAACCTTTTCCTCACCATCACATCCCTGTTGGGGGGGCATGGGCTGAGAATATGAACAATGTCTTATTTTTACACTGGAATCTGATTGCCATGAGTCTACCACTAATTCTAATGACATTTGTCACTATCTTCAGATGGTTGTCCTTCACTACAGTTCCCTCACCATTTGTACTCTGGCCTTCCCCTGAGTAGTGGACACCAGATCCCAAGCAAAGTGGTTTGCTGCACTGCCCTTCCATCGTGGAAGATTCAAAGTACTTCCCATCTCCTTTTAGTCATCATGTCATCCACTTACAGGCTGAATCCAGGCTGCACCCTGTCAGTGGACTCATATTTAGTGTAGCAATTGTTAGTTCATGTTTGACAGTTTAAGCTATCCCAGGTATCACAGGCTGAACAATTAGATACTATATGGCCAAAACCTTATTTTACCAAGGGCTATTGGGCTTTATGGTAGCCATTCACTGGCTAGTGGAGAAACAGAGACCACTCCTACCATTAGAATGGATCCCTGGCATGAGTCCATTTTTGGTTACATTAGTCAACATGACCAAATCATTAAGGGATAACTTTTACACCACTGAGTGGCTAAACTTGACATGGCACTCAGTCTTTGATTCATGTTTTGCTAGGAGATACTGCACAGCTAAGTTGATGCCAGCTGGTCTACCCAACTCTTCTGCTGATATGCAACACTTGTAGTCTGTGCTTCTGCTGCCAATAATTCCATTCAGTTTGCAGTGGAAATACTGAACATGTTTTTTGGTAGGGTGGGAGGAATCTCACAAAGACACAGTTATAACATGCATCTCAAACCCATTACCTAGTGCTTGGGAGGTAAACGCCTTAACCATTATGCCAACCATGAGGGAACCTGTAAGGTGCCATCCAACCTTTTCTTTAATGAATGTGTGTGTGTGTGTGTGTGTGTGTGTGTGTGTGTGTGTGTGTGTGTGTGTGTGTGTGTGTGTGTGTGTGTGTGTGTATGCGTGCATGTATGGGTATATGAAAAATTAGAATTAGATTGACTTACATACAATCTTTACAAATTGCTCAGTCTCAAAAGATTGACAAACCAGTGCACATGCCTGGGGACATAATCCCAAAGTAAGAAAATTAAGAAAATTAAAACCAATCATTTTTTGAAGGGAGCAAGCACCCCATCCTGCTAATTCTATATATATATATATATATATATATATATATATATATATATATATATATGGTTTACTATTGAAATTGCGAACATCACTCGGTCGACTGTCGTATGGTCGAATGCATAAGGTCGGAAACACAGATGTCGAAGACTTTATAATCAATCGAGGAACGGTTTTAACATGGGTCGAGGTAGGTGTACAGTATTATTCCCTACTACAACCATCTTCCCTACCTCGACCCATGTTAAAACCGTTCCTCGATTGATTATAATGTCTTCGACATCTGTGTTTCTGACCTTATGCGTTCGACCATACGACTGTTGACCTAGTGATGTTCGTAATTTCAATAATAAACCTATATATATATATATATATATATATATATATATATATATATATATATATATATATATATATAAATAGATATAACCCCGGATTCAGCCAGCTCTGCATGGAGTGCAGGAATAGTGCAAGTGCTGCTGCACACAATATGGCAGACGAGTGATCCAGGATCGAGTCCCCGAGACGTGAACGAACACCCGTACACTATTCCCACATGGACACCACTGCATATGCTAGTTACCTCATTTGATGATGAAAATCATGCAAATGAGGTGAATTAGCGATCCAGGAAGCAAGCGGGCATCTGTGCAGAAATAGTGTAACCTGCAGAAATGTATTCGGTTACTAGTCGAATACATTTCTGCGCATTACAAAATGGAGGCATGACAGCTCGAAAGAAAGCATGTATTCTATGTAGTAGGCATATGGCCGTTGGAATGAAAAATAGGTGAAATTTTATAAACAACAAGTTTTTTTTTTGGCCGATCACAGCCGTTTAACCGTAGGGCAGTGGGGCACAAATGAGATCACCATGAAAATAAAAAAAAAGGGGGGTAAGCCTTTATACCCAAATCTGCATTTTGCCATAACAGTCAATGGCATGCATAAGACAACAATACCAGGGAATAGTGATTGCTAAGGGGGAAGGCTCAGTGTGAGTGTGGTAATTATGAATTAGCATTCTGGTTTAAGCAAATGAGGGGATTGATGCTGAATCACAGATTTCCTCTCAGTGTTAGCTTGCACCCAACCGTGTAGGTGCAGCAACACCATTGTATAAGTATAAGAGGTGGATGACCTCATAAGGGGATGTGTCATGCATGTTGTAAGCTTATTAGAGCTCTGTGGCCCGTGTTTTCCCTTAGCTAAGCACAGCTAAGGAAGGGGGTGTCTCACATTGTTGAACACTGTTTTCCTTGCTTAAATGGGTGTGCATGCCATGCACTGTGTTTTAAACCAAAAAAAAAAAACTGGAAATAGCAGCATTGTTATAATCTAAGCACTGGGTATGTGCAGCACACCTCAGGGCTTAAACAGGAAAGCTATGGAAATAAAAAACAGCAGTAGGAAGGCAATCAAGGAGAACTAGCATAGCTGGCAGGGGAAATGTATCACAATCAGCCAATTACACAGGCAAAAGCCCAGCACACTACTATAAACTATGAAAACATCTTTCAGTCTGTTTTTCTCACAAACTCTACACCACTAGTGTACACAGACAGGGAAATTTTACCTGACAAAACTAACAAAATGTTAGGGGCTGCTGTCACTCTCATACATCAATATGTGCAAGAGGCTGAGGGTGGTGAGGATGTGAATGCTGATGACCATCTCACGGTGAGAAGGAGGAGGAGAGTGCACAGACCCAGGGTAACCTACCAGTGGCTACATGACCTGGAGATAGTGGAGCGTTATAGGGTGGACAGGGACATTCTACAGCAAATTGTTGAGCTGTGCCAGCCCCACCTCACACACACAAGAAACAGAGGGGAAGCCATCCCAGTAGATACCAAGGTATGCGTAGGCTTAAGAATACTAGCCTAGTATGAACAAAATGTCTGCATGTACGGCAACTGCAAGGTTTCAAAGCAAATGTAATCCACAACAAAATAATGAAACCAGCAAACTGTGGCAATAAACCAATATTTAATATTGTGTGCTAAAAGCACATAGAAGAAAGAAGCAGACCGATTTCAGCTTAGTAAATCACATAGCTTTCATCAGTGTGTAAAACATAAATTAACCAACTCCTTATATAGTCATTAGTAAGAGACTCAAAAAAAAAGATAATCGTGAAATATTAGAGGTGCTCATTCAGTCCAGGAGCAAACAACCCCCCCCCCCCCCCAGGTTAATGATCCATTTTTTCTCTTTCTTCTTCAGCATATCATGCCAGCCTGTCTTGTTCGATCTAATACCCAGAATTTGATCAATAATTATAAAATTAAAGAAAGCATTTTTATCTACTATAGTGTGTTTGTAGAGGGCATTAGTAAGTTCTTGATGTTTTATATCACAAAAGTGCTCAGAGATCTTAAATTTAACCAGTCGTGATGTTTGACCAATGTAGAAGGCTGAACAATTACAGGTAGCTAAGTAAATTACCCAATCTGTTTGGCAATTGGCAAAAAAGGAGATGTTACACACCTGGCCGTACATGCAATGACCAGAAGGAAAACAACCTATGACTGGATCCTCCAAAAGTGTAGTTACTACATTTGACAGGAACACTGGAGCACTTATGGATAGTGTCCAGCATCATTGTAATATCTTGTTGGAAGACAACAAACTCTTTTAATTGTTGGGGAATATATGCCATTTTTCCTTTAGGAAGGGTAGGAATTTGGCTTCCTACTTTAATCATTACAAACATGGTTCTAACTATAAGAAAGGTTATCTTCAAACTACACTTTTGGGGGATCCAGTCATAGGTTGTTTTCCTTGTGATCATTGCATGTACTGTTCTAGGGTTATGGGATATCATGGGGATCTCACAGGCATCAGCATCCAGGGTACTCCACCAGTCCCTAGATGCCATGTCAGCACATGCAAGTGAGCACATATATTTCCTCAACACCTGTGAGGTGTTGACCAGCAATATGCATCTCTTCCACCAAATAGCAGAATACCCTGAGGTAGTGGGTGCTATAGACTGCACCCACATACACATCAAAGCACCACCCAGTGAGCAGGCTAGGGTCTACATAAACCGCTAGGTCTTCCCCTCCATCAACTGCCAGGTTGTGTGCGATGGCCAGGGCATTATCATGAATGTGTGTGCTGGCAGCCCTGGAAGCTTTCACGACTCCCACATCTGGCATATGACACAGCTGTACCAGTCATTTGCCAATGGGGACATCCCATATGGCCACCTAGTGGGGGATGTTGGCTACACACTGGAGCCATGGCTGATGACACCCCTCAGAAATGCACAAACACCTGAACAAGAACTCCATAAGGAGGCAGAAGCACAAACCAGAATCATTGCGAGAGTGTGTTTGCGATGCTCAAGTCAGGGTTCTGCTGCCTGGGACATATCCGGTGAAGCCTTGCAGTACTCTCCAGCTGCATGTACACAGATGTTCATAGTATGTGCCGTGTTACACAATGTGATCCTGCAGAAACAGCTGCAGCAGGAACAGCACAGGGCAAGGCCGCACAGCCACCCACCATTGCTAAGGCCATCACAGGCACAGAGTGACTCGGAGGAGGAACTACCTGAGCCTGCACCTGTAGGCAGAAGGAGGCATGCCAAATATGTTCAGGCCTTGGCAAAGAGACAATGCATAGCAGATACACTGACATGGTAGGGACCCAGGGAGTGACACCTTTCTCTGACTCGCACATACAGTAAAATGGATGCCAAACATGGCACTACCTGTATTATACCATGTATAGGGAGTGTACTATGTGCATCTGACATAGTCAGCCCTCCAGCACTATCCTCAATACTGGCCCAACCACAAGGTAAGTCACTCTTCCTATCAATTACTTACTGAATGGAGTAGTATGTTCTGATAGTTGTATTTATGGTATGGATGCAAGCTTGCAAGGGAACTGGGTGGCCAAATGGGATGGCAGCAGATAGCGGACACCTATATGGGCAGCATGAACACCATAACAAATACTGGTGACAATATACTAGGCAGTACTAGACAAGGTGACAAATCCCACCGCAGTACATTTGGTGGCCCAAATAACTGTGGGTGTCTATAGGACACATACATACATGTCAGTGAGGCTCACATACCCACCACCAGCTTCAGCCAGCAGGACAGGTGTAGATGACCATAAGGAAAGGCTGGGCTAAGGCCTCCAAATGATGGCAATAGTGAACAGCCCCCCTCCAGACCTATGCAAACAGACTGCAACAGGTCTGGCAGTTGTATGTTAGTTCTGAAGGGTGAGAAGTCTGAAACTGAAATGTAGGTCAATAAAACCTAAGATCTGCACTCTACTGATATGCCTCCAGTCTGCATGATAGGTCAGAATACAATATGAAATGGAAGCCATCAGAGTACCTGAAATACCAGTACAGTCATAGCAAATGTTTAAAGTCATCAGGTGGGTCCCCCCAACAATCCTATATAAAAATGCAGTAACATGTAAGTGTGAGGAGTTATATCAGTGGAGCACAGATTGCCCGAGCTGGCCCAATCTACAGGATAGATTGTTGCATGTGTTCAATATGCAGGGGTCTGTGTGTTAGGTTGTTATGGGTTCAATATTGTCTGGAAGTGGTCAGCATGTAGGCATGGAGGGTTGTGGCTCAGTGGAGTGTGGCCAGTACTGTCATTGACAGAGCCATGTTCTGACAACTGCAGTGCCAACCACAATGCTTCTCAGCAATAACCATGTCAGCAGTCATCCATACTCACTGTCCAGATGTCAATATCTGTCACCATCTGAAAGATGGACATGCCATGAATGTGGGCCCATACATACACACTGTACACAGGTGGAAGTACCCTAGACAGAGTACATAAAATGTAACTGTCAACAGCACACACCTTTGGAATTGTACATACAGGTTAGCAACACATTAGTTGTCTGTGTAGTATGGAATACTGGTGTAGTCTGGCCAATCAATGGCAGACCATAAAAGGCACAGTTATAAAGTAATGAGAGACTGCCTATGTCCACGCACAAGGCAGCATAAGGGGAATGTCCCAGATATATCTGTGGGTCACCTGTGGGTCACCTGCAAGTAGCTTCCATATCACACATGCACTCGGCTCACCCCACCATCAGCCACAGGTTTATCACATGTCATATCCTTGCTGCTGGGAATGAGTACAGTATGACCCCACTTCTGTATGGGAATACCCACAGAATGCAGCATGCTAAAGAGGTGTCCTATGTAGGTGTGTCCCTAGCTGTAAGTAGCACCCTGCCTGCATCCTGTGTGTGTGTGTGTGTGTGTGTGTGTGTGTGTGTGTGTGTGTGTGTGTGTGTGTGTGTGTGTGTGTGTGTGTGTGAATGTCAGGAAATTAATGATTTTGAGGCCATTCACACTCACTACACCTCCCATTGCCCTACTTTAGCACTCTTGCTGTCAGTAACCTTGAAATAACCCTTTGGCCAAACCTAAACCCATATACTCTGTGGCACATGCAATAACTGTGTAATACTACAGTGTCAAAAACCAGTTATGTGGGTGTTCTAATCCTGGTCCTGGAAACTGTGAAATGTGTGTGTTTGTGTGAGAGAGTGTGTGTGTCTTTGTTGACACCCAGCTTTGGGGGCATTCACACTTCCCTTACCCCTCATTTAGCACTGCTGCTGGTGTCTCTCACTTTCAAAGATACCTTTGGACAGCTCTCTAACATATAAACTCTGTGTTGCTTGTGATAACTGCATAATACTATCGTGTAGCAAACTAGTTAGGTAGGAGTTCTCATCCTGGTCTTGGCAACTGTGAAAATGTGTGTGTATGTTTGACAGAGTGTGTGTGTCTTTGTTAACACCTGATTGTGGGGTCATTCACAATTACTACACTTCCTTTACCCCTCCTTTAGCACTGCTGGAGATGTCATTCACCTTCAAAGATACCTTTGGACAGCTCTCTAACATATAAACTCCCTGGCATGTATGATAACTGCGTAATATTATAGTGTAGCAAACTAGTTAGGTAGGAGTTCTTATAATGGTCCTGGCAACTATGAAAATGTGTGTGTGTGTTTGTGTGAGAGAGTGGGTGTGTCTTTGATGACACCCGATTTTGGGGTCATTCACACTTACTATACTTCCCTTACCCCTCCTTTAGCACTGCTGCTGATGTCACTCACTTTCAAAGATACCTTTGGACAGCACTGCACCATATAAGCTCTGTGATGCATGCGATAAATGCATAACACTGTAGCAGCAATATATAGCTTAGTAGGAGTTTGAAACTCAGTACTGGCAAGTGTGTGTCTGTCATCAGTATGGTGTGTGGGTGTTGGTGTGATTGTGTAATAACAAGATCCATTGTGGGGTGGGTTTTGCTACATTATTATATTGAGGACCTATATGTCCCAATGTTCACATTACAAGGCCAACAGTTGTCAAACCCCATAGAGGTTGGTATAGACAATCCACAGCCATAAATGTCTAGTGCCATGTGCAATTACTATGTGACAGTATGGATTACTGAACAATATGGGCAACCCTTATAACACTCAGAGACCAATCTTCACCTACGAATCATACACAGACATGCTTGGCTAGGCAGCAACCACTATATCGGTAGTTCTCCTGCAAATTGCCTCACAGATATTACCCATGGTATGAATGCAGTTGACTACATGTCTATTGACCACAACAGTAGCACTGACATCAGAAAGTACTTTGATGTGTTACATCTCCCGATGGAGTATGCGTTATGCAGTAAGTAAAAGGACATGGAACTCTGTTCTATCCCCTCAGTAGCCCAATCAATGTGTTCAGTGGCCCTTTTGCCATATTCCCCACTGGACGCCTGCAACAATTGTAGAGTCTGCAAACATAACCCATAAAGGGAATACCATGACTTATACACATGCCCTGTATGGGCAGACACCAATAATTCCAATGAATCCCCGTATCATACTGTCTATGTAGGTGCAATCCCTACCTCAGTTACATAGCCAGGTCTCTAAAATGAGGTCAGGAATGCTATAGTGAAGATACCAATCTGTCCACACAACATGCCCCAGAGACCTCAAGCACACTTTCACACTTCAAAGAACATGCATGTGGGAGATATGCACAACTCAGACACTGTCCATGTTATGGAATATAAATCACATACATGTGCAGCAGTGCACATCACTGGCCACCCACAAAAGAAATCTGGATGAGTGGATGGGAAATTCAGTACCCACCCCTGGGGACCACTCCAGTGACTATACTCCTGAGCCACACTAGGGACTATTTTCATGTGGCCTGATGCCAGGGTATGCCTTGGGCTAGCCTTGTATAGCCTTCAGGCCCAATTAGCTACTACACACCTATGAAGCAATGAACCTATGGATGTTCTTCGTGTTTCACTGTTACAGTCATTACATTTGGGTAATCTGCTGGCAGGTTGCCCTCAGTCAGCCTGAATTTCAAATTCTTGGGTCCTGCATCGGTTGCTGTCTTCTCTTCCATGACATCAGGTCATCAGGGATATAAAACATGCAGCTGACACCATTTTCTTTAGTCTTTCTTGTCACGCAGTGCCCGAAGCAGAAGCATTTTGCAAGTGGTGGTTGGCCGACTACTGAAATATTCGCGTTTGAGTTTCAGAACTGAAGTCTTCAATAAAGCTAAGTACCCCGCTGGGGAAACTTTTTCTTGCTTTTTGTCAGGATGACAGAAAAAGTTAATAATTGTATTACTTGTGGGAAGCACATACCTCATTTATACTGTATTCCTTGCCTAGGCCCTGATCACAACTTGCCTGGCTGTCAGTTTTGTGCTAGATTTAACTAACACACTATTAAGCGTCAGTATATTTTTGCATCTAAGTATTTTAGAAACAGATTTAACTACCCAGAGATGTCGTCGGATAGCAATCCGACTACCCGAGTACATAAAAAACGCAAAGAAAAGGACAGTGGTCGGTACTCAGTGAGGCGCTTTCGCAGCCCCTGATACCCACTACCTTCGAGTCGCAGGCCTCTACCGACACCCATGCCGCAAGATACTCAAGGTATTGGACCGACGGATGTATCTCCCTCGGATGGGTCCAGAGCCGCTGAGCAGGCACCAGCTTCTAAGGGTGTATTCAGACCTCAACATTTTTATATCAAACTGTCGAAAGCTGCAAAACCAAAGGCAAAGACACCTTCTAAAACTAAAAAACTGATGCCTGAGCCACATGCACAGGCCTCTATGCCTAAAAAACAAATGATCAAAATGGCTGAAGACCTTATTACCTTGATCAGGGGTACCCATCCCCCTCCAGATAAGAGGCCTAGGCAAGACACTGACTGAATTTTCAGATCAGGTTTCTATTTCTTTTGATTCCTCTTCTGATCAGGAATTATCTTTACCTCCCTATGAGGATTCTGATGCTGAGGAGTCTATTCCATCTGCATCTCCTCCTGAGGATTATTCATTTGGAGAAACCTTGCATACTTTGAGGGAGCATTTTCACTGGGAGAATCAAGACTTTTCAGAATCAAAAAAGAGGCTCAGAGATTTCCTCCTTCTCCCTCAGCACAAGCCTTTAGCCATTCCCCCTGTGTTAGACATTGTGGATGATATATTTTTGGAGTCAAGCCTGATCCCTGACTCTTTACCTCCAGCTCCCAGTAAGCCTGACAGGTATTACAGGGTCCCTGACTCTCATAATTTTTTTATTTAGAAACCCTGCTGCTGATCCTGAAACTATTTCACAGGGTCTAAAGGGAGTTAAGGCCTCAACAGCAAAAAACCCTACCCCCTCTGACAGAGATTCAAGGGCGCTGGACAGATGGGGAAAAAAAGGTTTATCCATCTGCAACCTTGGCAATCAGGGCCTTAAACTGTCAATTTCATATGCTTAAGTACCAACAACATGTTATGGGATTGCTGAAACAGAAAATGATGTTGATTTCATAATGTGTCGAAAATAAGGAATTGCAGGAATTATTGCATGCAGCTGAACAAGTTAGAAAGCATACTTTGCAATGTGGTTTTGATTCTTTAGGGGCCTCTTGCAGGGCCGCAGTTACTGGTTCTGTGATTAGGAGACATGCCTGGTTAAAGGAACAAAATTTACCTGATCATGTTAAAGCTAAATTGCTAGATGCACCTTTAAAGCATGATTCTCTGTTTGGTATTAAGGCAGAAGAGGTTTTAAAGAAAATGGAAGACAAAGCTAAGTCTATGCAAACTGTTAAAGATTTCTTACAAGTGCAGCCACCTAGATTCAGTAGACACTGGCCTATAAAAAATTGGTCCTTTCCTGTGTCAGACAGAGCTCAAAGGGGCAAATCCAGATGCCCTAAGGGTTCCAGGTACCAGGCTCAAGACTCATGCAGGTCAAAGCAATGGGGTGCATCCACCTCCAAATCTGGAGGAGATAAAGCGTAAACCTACAGAAAGCAATCCCAATGACTTCCCTCTGCCTACACCGAGCACTTATCTTTTGGCAGCACCCATAAGGGGAAATTTAGCACTTTTTGCTCAAAATTGGCAGTTAATAAACCAGGACAAATGGATACTGAACATCATATCACAGGGATACAGATTCTGTTTCCACACTCTGTCAATGACAAATGGTTGGCCAGACCTGCCAAAAAAAACAATGGGCAGAAACACAGAAACAGGTTACGTCCCTCATGGATATGGGGGCCATTCAGACAGTACCAGAACAGGAAAAAGGACAAGGTTTTTACCCAAGACTGTTCTTGGTACCCAGAAAGGACAAAGCTTGGAGGCCAATACTGGATTTATTGATTTTGAACATATACCTGGACATTCCAAATTTCAAAATGCTCACTTTGCAACAGCTTCTGCCCATGCTGGGCAAGAATGCTTGGCTGGTGACTTTAGACTTAAAAGAGGCATACCTGCATGTCCCAATAAGACAGTCATGCAGAAGATACCTCAGATTCAAGGCTGGCTTAATGCATTACCAATTCTCTGCACAGCCCTTTGGCTTATCTACTGCGCCCAGGGTCTTTACAAAGTGCCTGGCACCAGTAATTGCATTTTGCAGACAAAGAAGTATTCAAATATATCCTTACTTGGATGACTGTCTCATTCAAGCAGAGAACAAGGGCACTCTTCTATGACACCTGGCATTTGTGAAAAGGCTTCTAGCATGCCTAGGGTACACAATAAATGAAAAGAAATCACGACTGGTACCCTCTCAAAAGATAACATTCCATGGTGCAAGCTTGCATACAACTGCCCAGATGGCTTACCTCACACCAGACAAACAAAGGCAACTCACTACTTACTTCAAACTGATGGCAACAAAAACCCAGTCTTCTGCAAGACAAATTCTGCAGGCTCTGGGCTTCATGGCATCCTGCATCTTACTAATTCCATATGCAAGACTGCATATGAGGAAACTTCAATGGTACCTAAAAGGTTTATGGAGTCAACATTCACACCATCTGGAAACAATGATTCCTTTCATCCCCTGCCTGCAACAGGAGTTTCTATGATGGGCAAAGACCTGTCACCAAAACTTGGGACGGCCCTTCACTCTTCCCCCTGCCAGCCAAACCTTAACAACAGACGCATCAGATTATGCCTGGGGGCCCACATGGCAGGAAGATGCATTCAGGGCATATGGGCACCAAATCAAATGCATCTACATATCAACCAGAAAGAGATGCTATCTGTTCAAAATGTCCTAACAGCCTTCAAGGACTCACTTCATCCAGGACAACTGCTGATAAAGACGGACAACACCACAGTCATGTGGTATATAAACAAGCAAGGGGGAACACACTCATACCCCCTTTGCAGATTAGCCATGGCACTGTGGGACACAGCTTTGACCTACCAAATAAATCTTCAAGCTCAATTCCTGCCAGGAAAACAGAACACTCTGGCAGACAATTTAAGCAGAAACCTTATGGATCCTGACGAATGGAAACTAAATCCACAAGTATTCAGCATGATAACAGAGAAATGGGGGAGCCCAGACATAGATCTATTTGCCTCTCCTCAAAATTATCAATTGAAAAGATTCTGCACAAGGACTTATCACAGACAAGCATGGAAAGTTGGCGCCCTATCCTTCAGTTGGAAAACCCTATCAGTTTACGCCTTTCCTCCTCTGCCTCTTCTACCCAAGGTCCTCCTAAAAGTCAGACAAGAGAAGCCAAAGATTACATTAATTGCCCCGGACTGGCCCCACCAATACTGGCACCCAGTCCTAAGGAACTTGTCTCAGTACCCAGCTTGGACCTTGCCTCAAGGACTACAACTATTGTCCCAGCAAAACAATCAGATCCTACACAATCAACTACAGACTCTGAACCTGGCAGCATGGCTAATCATGTAATCATATGAACGACACCTCTCAGTAAAGCTGTGATGGATGTCATTTTAGAAGCCAGAAGGTCTAGTACTAGAAAGTCTTATGCTGACAAATGAAAGAGATTCTGTGCTTGGAATCAAGCACAAGGAACTGATACAGCAGAACCACATATTCCTCAGATATTACAATACTTAACTGAGATGCTTGACAAAGGCCTATCTTTCTCATCAATCAAAATCCATGCCTCTGCCATTTCAGCTCATTACAATACAGAGCCATCAGTCTTTTCTCATCCTTTACTAAAGCAGTATCTTAGAGGAGCCAAAAACCTAAGGCCTCCTAGAAGATCACCATTGCCTGCATGGAACCTCAATTATGTGTTGGAAAAGCTCACCCTGCCTCCATTTGAACCAGCCACTACCGCTGATATAAAGTTCTTATCATGGAAGACAGCTCTGCTATTAGCAATTACTTCAGCAAGAAGGGTTTCAGAGCTACAGACCCTCATGGCTGTAGAGCCTTTTAACATATTTTACCCAGACAGGGTGTCTCTGAGGACAAATCCTACTTTTATGCCTAAGGTGGTTTCCAGTGTGGCTCTTAACCAAACAATTCATCTGCCAACTTTTTATCCAAATCCACAGAACAAAGGGGAGAGAATTCTGCATTCCTTGGACATACACAGCCAGCTAAGATTCTACTTGAGCAGGACAAAAGCTCTAAGAAAAACTGAGCAATTACTATTGTCATATGCTGCAGGATCAGAAGGAAAAGCTATCTTAAAGCAGACAATTTCAAAGTGGATAAGCCACTGCATCTGTTTCTGCTACTTACACCATGGTAAACCTGTGCCCAAGGGTATTAGGTCTCATTCCACCAGAGCTGCAGCTACTTCAGCAGCCTTTCTCAGAGGAGTACCAACCAAAGACATTCTAGAGGCTGCTACTTGGAGTTCTGTTCACACCTTTACAAAGCATTACCATTTGCCTCTCTACTCTAAGTCCAGTGCAGGCTTTGCCACTGTAGTGCTGCAGGGCCTTATAGCCGCACCTAATGCTGTTTAGCTCCAGCCTCCCAACCATAGCTTTGGGATTCTATGCAAATGTAATGACTGCAACAGTGAAACATGAAGAACATAGTACAGTTGTGTACACTTACCATAAATGTAGATGTTTGAGTGTATTCACTGTTGCAGTCCAGGTTACCCTCCCACCATCCCTCTGTCATTCTACAGTTTATCTTTCCTTCTCTATCTTCTACAACCTATGTGGTGTATTAGCTTGTAGATGAAGGTAAAGTTTATATTGATGCATGTATATATATATATATATATATATATATATATATATATATATATATATATATATATATAAAATATTGCTACCTTTTTGGGGTCACCTGACATCGGGGGCAAGAAAAACTAAAGAAAATGGCATTGGCTGCATACACACGAACATCTACATTTATGGTAAGTGTACACAACTGTACTATCTCAGTAATGGCAAGTGTGTGTGTTTGTGTGTGGGGGTGTAAAGCTGGCACTAAATGTGTTGCCAAGACTGTGGCCAATATCTGCTGTCTCAGGATAGGTATACACTAGGCATACACTAGGTTAACCCATTGTGCAGTAACTTGCAGCACTTGTGTTTAATGCTGTGGAGGTTGTTGATGTAACTATCAAAGGCTGTTGTGACTTTTGTCATTCTCTGCTGCATCTCTGCCATCATAGATGCCCGTAGGGGTTTCCATGCAGGATCCAAAGTTGTGTTTGAGGCTAATAAGCGAGTTCAACAGTCATGGGACACCACCTTTCTCTGCAACAGTGTCCGCCTTCTGATGTACATTTTAGCAATGGCAGGGGAACATCACAGTGCCTCTCAGTGTTTGGAGGACAGTGTCTGGGTTTGGTTGTCTCTGGCTAGTACCATGCATTCATGTATCTGTTTGTACAGTGCACATGCATATGATTCCACAGTCATGCAGCCATTTCCCAATGCCATGGGTGCAGTAAAGACATCCACCCCTGTTTTCCTGACTGCAAAGCCAGCTTTGGAGAGGATTTACAAGGTGGTTACCTTTGTGGGGGGTGTGGCTGACATGTTGAGTTCCATGTTGATTACAGCCTGTGTGACTCTCACCGTGCAGGGATTGACATCTGTGGATGAGCAACAGTCCCATATTTAAGTGGTTAACACAGGTCAAGGTTATTGCATCCTGTACTGGGGGTCAGTATGAGCTGGTCCAGGGCAATGGAAATGATGACTCCCAGAAATGTTAGGCCACTGTACTGGTGCTTGGCCACTTTCCCCAGGTGATGGTGGGGTAGCTAAAGACTCATACTATGTCAGTGTTGTGCTGGACCGTCACAGATGGCAGGATGTTGAGGAATGTGCATAGACAGTCTAGGAATATAGATGTGGACCCATAGCAGGCTATGGTCTGGATTGCATTATTACCCCAAGGCAGTTTTACTGGAAGTATCTCCAATGCATTATGATGATATACTAGTCTGGAGGTTTTCCTACCCATAAGGAATATGGGGAGAACACCATCTGAGAAGGTGTGGTGTGGTCCATATTTGGGGCCTGACAGATGTGGAATGCATCATAGCCTGATACTGCAGATCTGCTGTCTGCTGCTATGAACCACCTCTCCATTTCAGCAGGCATGTGTCCTCCACTCCAACGACTGCTTTGAGTGACTGCATCCTGACAGTTACATATCTACTGTTGAGCAGCATGACCCTCAGATTGCATAGATGTGAAGCTGTTATGGTGTTAATAACATCGGGAACACTGCCTAATAAGGCATCACAGGGGTGGCAAGACGCTTAGTCAGTACCTGGAAATCCATCGGTGACAGATGTAAGACATCTGTATCCGGTCATTGGGTTTTGTCAGTCATGTCATCCCAAGCAGAGAGGTAATGGATCCCCTCAGAATGGCACATAACACATAAGCCAATGTTGTGGTCAATCTGTTCATAGTACCACAGCATCATTCTGGGTGACAGTGGTATACTGCCCAGGGCTACTGTCACACCTGACTGGACCACATAGTTAGAGAGTTCAACCATGTTTGCTGTCAAGTCATTCACACCCACATGTATACAGAGTGATACTCGTAATTGTTGTGGAGTGCCATGACTGGCTGTGTCATGTGTTGGATGCTGGCATGTGTTAGATATTTGGCTCTTACCTGTTCCATATTCAACTTAGTGAGTGAGATATGTGTGAGTATTGAGTTGCCCATGATCACTATATTCTGCAAGGTGGTTAGCCTTAGGAGCATAGGTTGAGGCTCACACTTTGTAGGTTAGATATTTGTCCCTTGTCCCTTATCATGTGCCATGTTGCAGTGTCCGAGTGAGTGTCTGTCTTGCTGGTCTGTGCTGTTTGGGTAAATGTCCATCGAGTGCTTCTGGGAAGGTAAGTGTGCGGCTTTTCACTGTATGGCATGGCTGCCAAAGTGGGTGTCATGGTGAGCTACGTGTTCCACATGGTGTGGTGCCGGTGTTGATCATATCCTCATGACCTGCTAGTCCAGTATTTGCTGGAGAGTGTATATGTCCACATTGGCTGATATATGGGTAACCCTCACAGGTCTGCGGGTTTGGAGTTTAGAGGAGAGGGTTGTCTGTGTACATGAGGCCATTGCAACAGTGCCTCAGAATGGAAAAGTGCTCCAGATTAATGGGTGAAAGCACAGATAACTGCCCTACAAACATGCCAGGAGGGGTGGACAAAACTACCAAGTACTGGGGACACTTCTGTGATGAACAAGTACTGCTGATGGCTCCCAGGTGTCCCACAATTCTTGACACAATAACGTGGTGAAGTGCCAAGCCATAATGCTAGTTGGAGTGCAAGACAGGAAGAACTAGCATGATGTACGGGTGGAACAGAAGGCAGACTGTCTGTCACCTGTAATAGTTTACCATAGCTGTGCAGTCACCAGTGGATTTTGCCATGTGAAAGTTCAGTAAGCTTTGTAGCACATGCGGTAACTGCGTAACCCTATAGCAGACATACCTAGATAGGCAGGCGTTCTAACCCTTATGCTGGCAACTGTTTGTGTGTGTGTGAGGATCATGTCTTGTGTGGCTTATACCACTTTGATGTGTATACCATACATGGCTGGTGACTACCTCCCACTGCCTTTACTTTATATAGTGTGCATCTGCCTCACATACACTAGGTTAAACCATTGTACAGTCCTCTGTACAGGTGTGTCTGGCATATCCATATGTTTGCAACCTATACATGGTCTGAAGTGGTTTGTGTGCCTTAACAATGCCCATGGATATGATATTATAGACAAATAGGCCACAGTGAGTGTACTGACACATATGGCAGCATGAGGTGTCATATCTCACTAAAACATCATGCTGATAGAATGTCTGCTGCCTTCACAGGTGGCCTGCCTTATAGGTGCAATACATGAGTCCAGATGCATGGTTTTACAAGTGAACACTTACCGCTATGTGTCACTATATATTAGACCCATTATAGAGTACAACACCCCTTTTGGAATGTACCTCACAAGACATATGCAGCAGCTGGAAAGGCCACAGAAGTACCTCACAAAGAGGATTACTGGCCTCAAACAGATGCCCTACACTGACTGTCTCAAAAAACTCCAGCTTTACTTCGTAGCATATCGCCTACTCCGAGGTGATCTCTGCCTAACATATAAAGCTATGTCAAACCCAGAGCTGTTGGACATGCTACACCAAAATAAAATCCCAATCCCTCCAAGCTACACACTCTAGGGACCTAAACTGTGTCACCACAATAAACAGGACATGCTGGAGGGATAGATTCCTATCCCAGAGACTTCCCATATTCTGGAACAGGCTACCCATCTATGTCAAGTAAAGTTCTTCATTAGCACTCTTCAAGAAAAATCTTGATGAGTGGATGGGAAATAGGAAATACACTCTGGGGAACACTTCTGTGTCTCTGCTCGACTGTGGCACAGGAAAATAACTTTCTTGGGTGGCGTAAGCCAGGGAACCTTGTTGGCTAGGCTTACGTAGGCCCACGGGCTGATAGCCTAGTACCTACCTATGAACCTATGTATAGATATATATATATACATATATATATATATATATATATATATACATATATATATATATATATATATATATATATATATATATATATATATATATATATATATATATATATATATATATATATATATATATATATATATATATATACACACACACACACACACACACACACACACACACACACACACACACACACACACACACACACACCTTCCTCCCCACACACAAACACAATCTCTCTACTACATAAAAGCAGGGAGCAAGTGCACCCCCCCCATGTGAGGGGCTGTGCCCCCCACACCCACCTACTTAAATATTCTAACTCCGAGGTCGCACTACATACACACACACACAAAACACCACGACACAAGCTACATTCTCCTCGCACACACACATCACAGCAACAAAGCACACTAACACACACCATAGCCCCTACCCAAAACCCTGAACACATACACACTTACCTGAATCCACAACCACAGCAAAACCTCAGAAGCACAAAATTCAAAACCTCTGGTATTTGAGGTTTTGAAATTCACGCTTCTGAGGTTTCACTCTTTTCAGGATTCCACTTTACGGGCTTGAAATACTGAATTCTGATATTTCAGTATTTTGAGCTTCTAAAGTGAATCCGTATATATATATTGACATGTATATCATACTAGTACTCACAATTAAAATGTGGATATATGCGACATACCATTAGCTGGCCTAGGAGTGTCACAGTCAGTATTGTTCAAACCAAACTCCAGTAGTAGTCATATGTGACTGACTCAAGGGCGTGAGCTGTGTAATATGTCACTACAGACAGACACAGACGCTACGGCCATAGGTTCTGATCAGCACTATATCAGTACAGTAAGTGTTGTTGGGAATTATTTGTTGAACTTCCTATTTACCTATTTTACACACACCCTACTACATTCCATTACATGATTACTTGTTTCACATACCTTTTTCTTCTTTGCCTGTTTCAGTTGCTGTATTTCACAGGTAGATGGGTGTGTCTCACAGATGTCTTTTTGTAGTCTGGTTGTGAGGGTCTTGATTTTTGTTTGTTTTCTTTCTTTCTTTTGTTCTTTCTTTCTCTCTGTCTCTATCTCTCTCTCTCTGGTAGATGTAGAAAAATACATCTTTTTTGCATAGGAGGCAGCTTGACTTTTGTAGGTAAAGCTCATGATCAGCTGATGGCCTGTGAATGAATTGGAGTTGCCCCACTTACTAATTGCATGTGGAACAGCTGTGCTGTCATTCCTATAGCCAATTGCATGGAAACACACTCCTATAACTAAGCACTTCATGTGGGCATTGGCCCTTTTCCTTCACTGTGAGCAGGACTTCATGTGGGTGTCTGACAAACAGCATCACAAATGGTAGTTGGAAATACCTCTTACAACAAACACTGTGGAGACAGGCCAAGAAACTGGAGGGGAATGTTCCAGACATGGGGACAGAATGTAAGTATTGCTGTTCTACATTTGAAGTAATGTTAGTTTAACAAGGTTTGTGTGGATATGGCTGCTCTGCATGATTTAAAGTCTGACATGACAATGTTATGTGGTTGAGAAAACTCTCACCTGTAGGACAGTCTGCAGACTGGCCAGAGTTTGGAGTCTTAGATTTGGTGCGTTACTCACACATTGTTTTTATAAATGCAGTAGCATACTGTGATGATTGCAGCCAGTACATAGGTTCATAGGTTCATAGATTACTACTAGGCTAATTGCCCTTGTGGGCCATTTTAAGCCTAGCCAATTACCCCATGTGAGAATCAAACCCTGCACCTTGTGCATGTAAGGAAACCGCCTTAACCATTATGCCACCCTCCCACCTGGTGGCATCCATGTGAGTTACTGACTTCATAACCCTCAAAAGAGATATATTACAACAAACCCTGTTACAGCAGCAATTTTCTCATTTTATAACAGCATTATGTCAATAATGGCCCTGTGTTTGTGCCTCTGTCCCCCAAGTCTGTCGCCCTTTGTCCATATGTCAAGCAGTAAGAGGTTGATAGTACAGTATATCATTATTTACTGACATAATTCCAGATATCAAGCCAGTGATATATCAGACTGACAGACATGTTATGTATAGGAGGCCTTATATTTGAGGGCAAAACCTGGACATTCTGTTGTAATGTGTACTGTAGTGAGGTCTGTGTACTTATGGTGATTGTTGACAGAGTGTGTATTGTGAATATGTTATGTGGCCTGTGTACAGACTGGGGTTGATGTTGGTGTTCTTGGTCCTGTTCTATCTGACGTTGCATGCTGCTCCAGTTTCTGGTACCCTATCAGCTTATATGTTTGTTGGACCAGAATGAGACATGTCCCATACCACAGTCAGGCATCAGACTACACTGTGAATCGGGCTAGTATATGTAGGGTTAGTGTGTGAGTGGCAAACATGATGATGGATTTTGTTCACAAAGTCCATATACTGTACTATTAATTAGGCTTACCATTATGTGACTGTGGCTGTGTTGAGATTAGTTGTGGGTATGCACTTTTACAATGGTGTCTGTTACTCCGTGCTATTACATGCCTGTAGTGCCTGCTATATTTGCAATTACATGTGCATTCCCCCATAGGAAAATTGGATTAGTGTTGTGGCAGTCTGCCTATAGCTTAGACATTACATGGTGACATGCCTAGCAGCTTAGTGTATTCACCCTAGTGTGATGTTATGTCCAGATATTTGTTAGATGTACTGTTGCCTGGCCACCATACCTGTTATGTATTTCTGACAAAGCAGAAATGCTGTGAAGATGTATGTCACTAACTAGTAGGAAGTATGTGGGCTTGGGACCTCTGCCCCTCGAGTTAATATATGTTAGGACAGACAGGAGAGTGTGAATTCATCAACTGTGTGAGCTTATCTACTCCAGTATTTGTGCTATATCTCCATTTTCGTGGCTTTAAACATCCCCTTTGTCAGGCTTGGTCCACATTTCTTGCACTGAGGAGTTCTGTGTATACCTCTCAACTGACCAGATTGTTTCAGACTGTCCACGTTTATTGCTCATATTTCTGCTGTACTCCACAGAATCATTACTGTGATTTGTGCGGTACTTCACTATGATGATTTTATGATGTCTGATGGCTTACATGTCAGTTTCAGAAAAGCCTAACTTCAGAACATGTATATTGACACAAACTCTGTTACTGTAGCAACATTCTACATGTATAACTACAATACTTACATTACGTTCCCTTGCACTAAGAGGTTGAGAGTTACGGTGCTGAAGTATGACTCCACTGCATGTTATGGGCATATGTTTATATATACATATATATATATATATATATATATATATATATTGAGAGAGAGAGATATGTATATAAATATATGTGTGTATGTATATGTCTATATATATCTACACATATATATATATATATATATATATATATACATATATATATATATATATATATATATATATATATATATATATATATATATATATATATATATATATATATATATATATATATATATATATATATATATATATATATATATATATATATATATATATATATATATATATATATATATATATATATATATATACATATATATACATATATATACATATATATATATATATTTATCTACACACATATATATATATATATATATATATATATATATATATATATATATATATATATATATATATATACATGTCCTTTTTATGTGTAAACATGAGTGTTGTATATTCCTTCTCAGATGTATTTCACCATATTTATCTGTGTATATTTAGATATAGAAACATAACTGATTCCACACTATTTTCACTAACAAGTAGTAAACAATTGTAGTACTCAAAGCAGTTGTTCACTACTATTCAGTACATATTTGAAAAAGCAACAAACATTTTTACAGCTCAGATGGCGTGCTGATTAAGTGCTGTGATTATAGTATACAGGGTCCTGGGTTCAAGACGTGCATGGGCTATATATTTTGTTGCAGGGCAGAACAAGGGCTGATGGAGAAAGAGTGATTAAGGTGCTGTAAAGTGTCTTTAAGCGGGTTTGCACTACATTAAGCACTGCTAACATACGGTTAAACAAATACGTGCTTACACCATGTAGGCTTCGCTTACCAGTGTGCAAATCTGCTTAGCATTTACATTCAAGCAATTCTTAAGCCTTCTAAGCATAGCTCAGCCATGGTAACCAGTGATCACATTCCAGTCTGATCAAATACCAGGGTAATGACATCTTTAATAAGTGTATTTAATTCCATATACATAACATGCTTCTATGTGCTGTTATTAGAGTAGCAAGGCATGTGAGTATACTGTATAAGACACCTGAGTATACATGGGTAGTACCACAATCTTTTCTCTTTGTATGTGTTTCATATTTGTGTATTGTCCCAGGTTATATGCAGTCACTCTTGCATGTATTGTATCATTATGTTACTTCTTCTAACAGTGCTTTTCCAAGTAAGAGTAGATTGCAGATTGTAGTACTGGAACCATACACCCCTGCATGCAAAGCTGGACTCTGAGTACTGACTATCGTGTTCTTGGTGTTTGAGCTGTATGTTTATATGTATCTCCTATTGGATATTGATCTGATATGTTGATATTAACTGTAGACTACTGTGTTTTTAGGACATGTCATTGAGGACTGTTGTTGTGTAGTAATGGCATACCTATCAGTGTCAAGATGTCTAGCTTTCAAAACATTCATCCTAATGCATAACCTATTGGCTATCTACTTTCTGTCTGTCCTCTGTACAGATGTGCAGATGTCAGGTACTCATCTTGGCTGCTTACAGGCAATCTCTTATTGACTGAGACTGACATGTCTACCCAGCTGTGTTATGAATGCCACAGTTACAAAACCCCACTCTGTATGCACCACATGCCATGGATACCTCAACCAGACTACCAAAGTCAACAGAACATGTTTGGGTGCAGGTCCCTAACCCAGAAACTGGCCATGTTATGCAATATATGTTGCATACATGTCAATTGGAGCACCTCACTGACCCTCTTCAAGAGAAAAACAGATGCGTGGATGTTGAATTTAACTGTTACCCAGGGGATCACTCAAGTGGCATTAGTTGATAGATGGCCTGCTGAAAAATATCAGGTGGCATGATACCAGTGTACTCACATGCCCTACTCTTCTCATCTCTCCATGGACATTAGCCTGGTACATACCTAGGAACACCTGCACCTATGGACCTCAGTACGGACAAATGTGTCTGTGTGCATTACTGAGTATAACAGTGTTTGTGTGTTTGTAAACTTGTAGTTGAAAATGCTCAGAGGGGCCTTCTCACCCATACACCACCCACTGCCATACTTATGAAGGGCTGCTGCTATAATTCACATTAAATTTACCTTGTGACACTCTTCACACTATGGGCTACCTGGAGCTTGCAGTGCCAGCATAACACTGTTCTACAAATGAGTAGATAGGCGTTGGTTACCTTCTGAGTCCTGGCAAATGTAAGTATGTGTGTGTGTCTGTTTGTGTGTGCAAGTTTGTGTGAGTGTGCATATTTGTAGGAGACATCATTTTGAGGCCTCATTCTCCAAATATACTAAACCTTGCCATACATTATAAGGGATGGTGATGTTGCTGACATTAGGAGAGCCATGACAAAACCCTCACCCTACCATCCTTGTGGCATCTGCAATAAATGCATATCCCTGTATTAATAGCAATAATTAGGCTTGTATTGCAGTCATAGTAAATGTCTGATTGTGGGTATGTCAGAGCATTATCATGGGTTTCAGTGAGTACAGTATCCAATGTGGGGTGGGGGTGCTGGGTATACTGTCTTTACACCATGGTACCCCTTAGTACATGACCCAAGGTCCACTGTATGAGGACCAGTGCCACCATCAACTATACAGGTAACTGATGACACTCTTCAGCCCAATAATGTGCTGAGTGCAAAAACTCTGTAACAGTATGGTCTCACTTACAAGGTAGTCAGCACTGCTAAACCCAGGTCTGTCAAATGTGTCTATGACTGTATGTGTTTATTAATGTGTATATGTCAGTATGTTATACTATGTATTGTCCGTTAACACCCAGTACATCCCTCATTACCATACTGTACAAGGCTTGGTGATGTTGTTCTCTTTACAGGAAGCTCGAGACACACCTCACCCTAAAAGCTCTGTGGTGTGTGCAATTAAGGCCAAACACATTAGTAGCAATAAGTACCAAGGTGAGGGTTCTAATCTCAGTGTTGCCAAGTAACTGTGTGTGTATGTGAAGGTATCTCCACAGTTTGCAGAAAATATATTTCCTAGGAATTTATTTGTCCAAGAACTAACTGGCAAAAGGTAAAATTGCAATGCAATCATCTTGTGGAAATTCATTCCATCAAAACTAGTAATGGATGTGTAAATGCCCTTTTCCCCACTGTACAGCTGTACAGTGATACTGGAGTTGGTATATATAGTTGGGTCTGATTGTTGTGGGCACAGCCACCCACATTGGGGGTATTGTTGTGCATATCCCCCTTTTAGTGTGCTGTTATACTGTCCAGTTTATGTTAAGAGGTTAAGTAGTTGTTAATCACACTATGTGTGGTTCTACTTCACCCCACACCCTCCACAGTGGGGGGCTGTGCCCCCCACACCAGCACAACTATGTATACCAACTCCAGGATTGCACTACATTGGGGAAAATGACGTATACCCTGCCAGTACCATTTTCAATGAAATTAAATTTGGCAGACTGATTATTAACTGATATGATATTTTTACAATTTGGTCTTGGTGGAATTACATAGGCCGAAATGAGTCCTCTGCAAAATGAAGTACATCCATGTGAACAGTATTCTCTGTGTATTGCATCAACGCAAAGCCTTTGAGTGTGTGTTATTCACAAACCTTTGTTGTGTGCCACCCAGTACACTTACCATTGTCCACTGTAGAAGAGCTGCTTACATCAGCCACCATGCAGTCACCTGTATACACCCCTCAGACCTATTAGCCATGTGGCACATGCAGTACCTGTTATACAGACCTGTTACTTGTGTTCAGCTGTACCCAGGATATGATACAGTCAAAGCTCTCATCATCAGCAGACCATGCATGTCTAATAAAATCTGGTTACATCGACAACCTTCAAAGCTTAATGTGGACATGAGAAGTGTACACACCCCTGTTGAAATGCCAGCCTTTTCTATGATATGCAGTGGGGCCAGGATACTGCATTTAATAACATTACACACACCTGATATGTGACATATGACCTGTGTAATCCAATGCATTATCAAACAAATGTGTTAGTCATGGAGATGCTGAATGAGATGCATACAATATGTGGGTTGCATAAGTGTGCACACTCTTAAAACAATGGTTTGTTGAAGCACCTGTTAAGTGAACTACAGAAGTCACTATTCCTGGAAGTGGTATACTAGCATGGCCCATCTTTACTTGGCAGTATTTGGTCTTTCTGCCCTACAAAGGTCCCCCAACTCTGCCTGATTGCAAGGTCAGCTCATGTGCACAGCCCTTGGAGGTCACACAGTGGCTTCACTATTGCTGTAGAGTCTGGGTTATGTCTGGTACAATTCTTAACATTGACTGTGTTCAGATACAGCCATTCTTAGCTAGCTTTGGATGTATGCTTCAGTTCACTACTGTGTTTAAAGATGACACCCCTCCCCATCAGCCTTACTGCAGATGCCTGACAACTATGGACCACATATGAGTGTTATTTTGCAGTGTTCCAAATTCCACACACCATGTCTACCGGTCTAGTTCCAGCTAATGAACAGCAACCCTAAAGGTGTACACTGGCACCAGCAAGCTAAAAGTTGGGGATGGTGGCCCGGAGGTGGAGTGAGGTGTTGCTTGTGCACCACACATATCTTTATGAATACTGTCTGTAGGTTTGAGCCTTGGTCTCATGACACCATTACACATTGCAACACATGCCTTTGGGAGACTTGATTTTATGCTTATGCTACCTGTACAGAGCCCTGGATGATGTTTCCTGTGGAACAACTCTTCCATCTGATTACCCTAACCCATAGGCCACACTTATGCAGAATCCAGGTGATTGTCGACATAGGTACTACACAGGCAGTACTTGCTAGACATTCCTGTAAGTCCCTCAGTGTTGCTGCATGTCTCCGGGCAGCCTCCATGATTAGTTTGCAACATGTTTTGTCATCTGTTTTGGCTGGGCATCTGTTTCTTTCTACATCACTGTTGTCCCATATTTAATAGACCTCTAGATCACTGCCTGCACTGTTTGCCATGGTATATGCAATGGTGAGGTTAGGTTACTTTTCCCATTCCTGACTGCTACCTTTCAGATATGGGATCCATCTCATGCCTTGTAAAATGTGTGCAAGTCATGGCTGCCTATGTTGCAGGTGACTGGGCAAATGCCAAGGACATACTTCTTGGACAGCAAACCATTACTTGTGTGACATTGAGGCTCTGTACTTGATGGCAGGTGTGTACTCAAGAAGAGTGAATGCTGTCAGTAAATCACAAGCTACCTGCACAATATGTTATGTGGAGTTTGTGCACACATATGCTTCCAGTGTTTTGTAAGGTTTGTATACACCATATTTGTTGCCCTAACATAGGATTCTATATTACACCTTCATTGCTCATGTTAGGATCACATTACAGGTTGTAAAAGTTGTGGAATGTATTATTGTGGTCTGCTGTTGTATATATCAGGAACAGTTGCCACTGTAATAGTGGTATATACACTGTTGTATCCACTGTATAAGGGTAATGTTTCATACATGTCCCTACTATAGGCCATTTGTTACACCATTTTGTTTATCTCTGTCCACACATCTTTCACTGACAGGTTGTGAGGTATACTGCAGAAATCATACATACCCTTCAGATATGCCACCATGGTGACCATTGTGATGCAGTGCAGTTAACACCAACAAAAATGAACATGTACAGCATGCATTATTGTTATGTGTGTTAAATGTGTGCATGGCAAATGGCATGGCCTTAACATGGCTGGTGTATTGGCAAACCTGAACAAAACAACTCCATACTCACCAGCTACAGGCTGCTGTCCCAGTTGTATACCAGAGGGACCTAGATAGTTGTGGGAGAGAAGTAATATCAATAGCCACACCTGTGGCATTGGTACAGGGTGGAAACAGCATTTCAGCACATCAACAGTACAGACCTCAATACTAAGGATTATGTACATCTGTGCATTACTACACTCCAGCAAAAGACTATCTTATCTGACATATGGATGTAAATACTTTACAGATAAATGGATATGCAACAGTGTTCTAGTAATGTGTACTGGGGCCTTACCTGCATGCTCCTCAACCATTGTGTGGGTGGCACCCAGCTCCACAATGCTGTCTTCAGCTTCATGGCTTGTCGAGTGGGCAGGTACCCCAAGGCTGGCAAGGAGCTCCTCAGCATATGTCAGTGGGGGCTGGATGGCTTGACCCCCACCTGTGGCTAGCCGGTCTCTCTCAACGGCAGCAGCCCGCTGACAGGCATGGTGGATGAGGTCAGTGCAACGATGCTGCACCTGCTCATAATTGCAGCTGTGCAGGCTGACATAATTTACCCTGTGGAGATGCTCTTTCCACAGGGCAGTCCTCTTCTGCAGATCCTGGGCTCTGGGGCTGAATAATATGTTGTAATGTTGTATGACATATTGTAGTATGGTGTCATTCTCTATGTTGGTGAATCCTGGCAGCAGTGGATGTTGCATATATCACCTGGAAGACATAAACAGGAAAAAAAGGTCACAGGACCTCATATGGTTGCCCACTTGCACATCAGCAGTGGATATTACTTGCAAATAATCTAGAGTATACCATAACACTGTAAGCTATCATGGCTTTGGCATCTTGCATTACACTCCTGGCCCTGACCTGTCTAGTTGCCCCATTGTTGAACACTTAATTGCCTAATCCTCTATTCTCCATTCATTTCTGTGTAGAGCAATGACAGTGGCTATCTTCCATGTGGATGGTGGCAAGTCTGTGTTTGACTGTAGTGTGTGATGGAGCTGTGAGCACATGCCTGAGTTCATGTAGGAGGCAGACTGTAATGTTCTTATGCCCCATAGAGACTTGCTGTTGTTGCCATCAGTTGGCATTATGTACATGCTCACCATTGATGAGGGCAGGAGTGTGACTGATGTGCATATCCCCCTGTACAAATGTTGTGGACATGGTGGCACTGTTCCCACCTAACTTGTCTGATGCAGGTTGCATGTATATATGGCATGTATGTATGATGTGTGTTTTACCCCGAGTACAGGTTGAATTGTGTTACTGCATCTGGGACTGACTACATATGTGGAGACATTGTTGCAACTGGCCTTGGTGGTGTGGATATGTCTGATTTATAGTCATAGTCAGCCTTACAGGAAGTCACCTGTGAACCTACATGCTTGCTCAGATAGAGGTGGACTTGCTTCCAAGTTGTGGTCTACACCTATGTGTCCCTGTACAGCCACTATAGTAACCTATTGTGTGCTTTGTGCATTGCTGCTGTCCACCAAGGGGGATTACTCTATCGTTGGTGGAGTCTGGTTTTACAGGTCAGGTACTGCTGATTCCATATAGCTACAGTGGATATAAAGTGTACACACCCCTGTTACAATGCCTGGTATTTGTGCAATTGAAACATCACCCCACAAAACCTCATTTCAACACCATCCCCACCTGTAATGTGACCTATAGCCTGCTCAATTCAATTGAGAACATAACAATCTGTTCTGTGAAAACATATGGGAAATAATACTCAGTACAGTAAGCCAGTTGAATGTGTGTGCACACCCTTAAACTGATATGTTGTGTAAACACTTGCTGAGATGATTACAGCATCCATTTGTCTTGGTTTGTACTCTAACATAATGACAATTCTTCACTTGGCAATGGTTGCTCACCTTCCTTGAAACAGCTTTGTTTCTTTTTCAATAGAATTGTAAAGGTTATGGGTCATGTTTGAGATGAGAAACATTTTGAAATGATTTTCTGTGGTCTCATTGCCATCCAGAACACAAATCTGGCATGCCAACAGGGGTGTATGCACTTTGGATATCCAGTGTATATGGGTGTTGATATAGCTGTTAGTGGTAGGCATGGACAGTGGCTCATAACACAGTTGTACACTTTTCTGATTACTTCCTGATAATCATGCCTACTGTAGTACCCATATCAGTGTCATGGCAATGAAACAATTAGTAGCTCTACACATTTTATTTTGTTGTATGCAGTGATACTGATATTACACACATGTGCAACATGCACAACCTATTTTCTGGAGTGCTTGTAACCCATGTTATTACTTTTGTGCATTTCAGCTAAACATACGTATACATACACGTGGTCAGGGGATACCTGGTATACATTTGTGTTCTATGTCAGTATGGCA